>NC_136261.1:267607670-267887670 GCF_964187855.1 Myxine glutinosa | reverse complement strand
CCATGCGTGGAGATTTCCATTGATACCAAAAGAGGAGAGTTTGGTGAGCAGAGCGGGGTGCCAGACCGTATCGAAGGCACGTGATATGTCAAGGGAGACTGCTCTAATTTCCTGTTTGGCATTGAGGACCTCCATCCATTGTTGAGAAGGCAGAAGCAGCATGTCCAGAGTAGAGTGTCCAGGTCTGAAACCAAATTGATGATCAGAGATCAAGCCATTGGAGAAGAGGAAAGATTTCATATCTGAAGCAATGATGGATTCCATGACTTTGCTGATAATTGGGAGAAGGCTGATTGGTCTGTAGTTGCTGGGATCTGTTTTTGCACCTTTTTTGTGCAAAGTGGTGATGTTGGCAGATTTCCAAGCAGATGGAAGATGACCTTGAGCAAAAGAGAGGGTGAAGAGAACAGAGAGAGGGAGTGAAAGAGCGGAAGAACAGGATTTTAGGACCCGTGGGCTGATGCCGTCAGGTCCAGTTGCAGAATCCGAGTCGAGGGTTGACAGAAACTTTTCCACCTTGTCAGGAGGAAAGGACACATAGTCCAGGAGCAGCTGGTTACGACTGGGTACGGTGGGTACAGAGAGGGATGGGTTTGGGACAGAAGATTTAGAGGCAAACACAGAGTTGAGGCATTCAGCTTTTTCACGCGCAGAGTCAGCCGTGTGGCCATTTGAGGTGAGGGAGGGGATGGAGGGGGAACAAACACCAGAAACAGATTTGACCAGACGCCACCAGGATTTGGAAGAGGGAGACAGATAAGAGAGTTCGGTCCTGAGAACAGAGAGATATTGTTTCCTGGCTCTCCTGAGGGTGGACACACACTTGTTTCGGGCTTTGTGAAAGGAAATGAGATTTCCTTCCATTGGATTTGCTTTCCAGGAGAGGAAAGCAGGTTGTTTCTGGGCAATAGCCTCACCACAAGATTCCGTGTACCATGGACGGGAGGAAGGGTAAGACAACAGAAGACGAGATGGGATAAATCTGTGCATGAGAGAGAGCAGTTTGCTTTGGAAGAATTCCCAGGAAGAATTTATGTCAGAGGCAGTAGAGATGGGAGACCAGTCCAGATAATTGATGGCTGCTTGAAGACCGTGCCAGTTGGCCTGAGTGAAATGCCAGACTCGTCGACGCTGAGGAGGCTCTCTGAGAATGGTCAGAGAGATGTCCACTTTAACAAGCACATGATCAGAAGAGCCGATTGGAGCAGAAGAAGAGCAGCAGACATTTTCAGGGAAGTTAGTCATAACCAAGTGCAGAAGAGAAGATGCTCCGTTGACTGAAATCCGGGTCGGGAAATTGACAGATTGTGTCAGTCCCAGTGAGTCACAGAAGTCCTTTGCTGAAGAGCCATGGCTGGTGAGAGCGGTACCCACACCCAGCCAACTGGCATGGTGACAGTTGAAATCACCACATATGAGGAAGAGAGAGTTGGGATGGGTAGATAGAAGTTGGTCCATATTCTCAGACAGCGAGATGTAGATGGAGTCATCACTGTTTGGTGGACGGTACAACACACATATGAACAAAAGGTGGGAGCGAAGGGGAAGCCGTAGCCAAAGGTATTCCTGGGGGTGAGGTGGAGAGAGGGCAGTGCATGGCGAGTGAGGAAGAGAGTTTTTTATAAAGATAGCAACCCCACCTCCAGGACGAGGCTCAGGTCTATCATACCGGAGGAGGGAGTAACCTGGGAGAGATACCAAGGAATCAGAGACATCATGAAGGAGGAAAGTTTCTGTTAAGCAGATCACGTCTGGTTTGTCAGAAGCAACCTGTATGGAGAGATCAGACAAGTTTGAGCGAAGGCCCCGGATGTTTGAGGTCCATACTGTTAAGGAAGAGGAAGGGGGAGCATCGGATACAGAACAGAGGGGGGGGGGAAGCGGTAGGGTAAGATATGGAAGAGGAGGAAGAGGAAGGGAGAGCTGTTGAAGGTGTGTCGGAGATTACAGAATAGCTTGGAGAAAGGGAAGAATGGGGCAGACAAAAGGTTTGATGGTGATTGGGAGAGGCGCAGTGAGGTGTTATTTGACGAGGGGGAAGAGCGAGGCAGAAGGTTGAGGGAGATGAACGTGAAAGTTGGAAGGGGGAAGAAGCGGGGAGGACGCTTTGAGGGGGAGGGGTGAGAGGGGAGTCTAGGAGGGGAGGAGCGAGGGAGAGTCTCGGAGCGGAGGGGTGTGGGGGGAGATTTGAAAGGAATGGGTGATTGGGAAGATTTGGAGGGGAGGGGCAAAGGGGAAGATTTGAAAGAGATGGGTGATGGGGATGATTTGGAGGGGATGGGCAAGGGGGTAGATTTAGAGGGGAGGGGTGATGGGAAATGGGATTTTGGGGTGATGGGATTTTGAAAAATGTACGATTAATGGGAACGAACATTTATTGCAAAATGAGTTTCTTGAGACGTTCGAGTCAAAAATACGTTTGAGGACGCTGGAGGGAGGATGGAGTGCTGGAGAGTTTAGGGAATGAATGAAAGATGCACGATAAGAGATGGAATTTTTTTTGGGAATGAATGGATTTGGTGAGCAAGTCGAAAGCATCCTTTTATAGAAGAAGAAGAAAAAGGTGTTATAGAATATGACAGAATACAAGTCTTCAGGGGTCAGATGAGACATTTTTTAACAACGTGATCACAAACGAAACAACGTGGTCGAAAAACGAACGAACGAACAAATAAGAACGAATAAACGAATAAGAACAGAAGGAAATGTTTTTGGTTTTTTTTTTTTTTTTGAGATTTTAAAACAAGGAAGTATGGGATGAAAAGACCGTGAAAAACAGAGACCGGAAAATAATTGCAGCGTGATCAGAGAACCGCTGAGACAAAAACGAAGCCTCAAGCCAAGGTTGGACACAGTAGCCTAGTACTACACTTAGGCCTCAGAATACGCGATAAGAGAGACCGACGATTCTGTACACAGGTATGAAAAACCAACGCCAAGAATACTATTCAAGACACCCCAATAGGTACATACAAGACCAGTTTCGACAAAAACACAATTGAGAAAAGTTACTTAACTTCGAAAGCGAGCGTGCATGGACAGCTTTGAAGAGACGAGACCTCCAATCTTCAAATTACTGTGTTATCGTGTTATTCCGTCATTTTAAAAATATTCTCAGCATGGTGACCAGGCATTTCCGAGCCGGTCTAACCCTCTGGCCGATGTAACGAATGTCTTCAGGACCGTCTATAGATTATGGACGCATTTCTGCTAAATTGGACCAATCATGAAGTTTGGCAGGCCTGGGAGGATTGTTGGTTCGTTATTATTGCCAAATGATGTTACTCTTATTATTGGTGTTAATGTTATTAGTATTAATTGTTATATACTTTGTTACAATGTTATCGTTGTGTCTCTTGTTCATTTGGAAAGCCATGCCATGGAAGGACCTATTCAGCTTCTCTCTACACACCTGAGGATGGTGTCTGTCAAAAACATTAAAAGCCTAACGAACTGAGGAGGTCACAACGATCATTCGGTTGTATCACATTCCACATCAGAACGCTCGAGCATAAGTACACAAAGAATATGGCGCACGCACGCACACACACACGCACACACACACACACACACACACACACAGACACACACACACACACACACACACACGCACGCACACACACACACACACACACACACACACACACGTGAATATATCGCGAACTGGCAGGAATCCGTTGCACCTCTGCAAGCCGCATGTGTAGATAACAAACAACGTCGCACACATTGACACACACGGACACACACAAACAGGCCCATTCGGTTCAGAGTAACTCAGCTTCAGCGAGGTGGAAACGAGCAGCTGTGCATATCCCCGTGCACATGGAAGGTTGTCGAACCGCACCTTCAAACCAGTTAAAACATACACGCAAATCTTCCCACTCGTTCAAAGCTCAAGTGTTGAAGTAGTACCAGGTAACCGAGGTTGAAGTGCAGTATGAAACAGTGAAGCGAAGCAACGAGAAAGAAACACGTGCTCGCCATCTTGAAGCAATGTTTCAAATGCGATAAGGAACTGTCGTTCTGTGACGTCACACAGTCGTGCAGTCACGCCCATTGGTGACCTCACAATGAAGGGTTCTGTTGGCTGTCGGTTGCTATAGTCGCATTGAAATGGAATTTCATTTCGACGAAGTTTCGTTCGCTCGTCGATGATGAGCAGTCGTCATTTCTTTGCATATATTTGCCATCACAATTGCTGTGTTATCCCGTCATTTAAAAAATATTCTCAGCATGGTGACCAGGCATTTCCGAGCAGGTCTAACCCTCTGACCGATGTAACGAATGTCTTCAGGACCGTCTATATATTATGTACGCATTTCTGCTAAATTGCACCAATCATGAGGTTGGGCAGGCCTGGGAGGATTGTTGGTTCGTCATTATTGCCAAATGATGTTACTCTTATTATTGGTGTTAATGTTATTAGTATTAATTGTTATATACTTTGTTACAATGTTATCGTTATGTCTCTTGTTCATTTGGAAAGCCATGCCATGGAAGGACCTATTCAGCTTCTCTCTACACACCTGAGGATGGTGTCTGTCAAAAACATTGAAAGCCTAACGAACTGAGGAGGTCACAACGATCATTCGGTTGTATCACATTCTACATCAGAACGCTCAAGCATAAGTACACAAAGAACATGGCGCACGCAGACACACACACACACACACACACACACACACACACACACACACACACACACACACACACACACACACACACACACGTGGATATCGCGACCTGGCAGGAATCCGTTGCACCTCTGCAAGCCGCATGTGTAGATAACAACCAACGTCGCACACATTGACACACACGGACACACACAGACAGGCCCATTCGGTTCAGAGTAACTCAGCTCCAGCGAGGTGGAAACGAGCAGCTGTGCATGTCCTCGTGCACATGGAAGGTTTTCGAACCGCACCTTCAAACCAGTTAAAACGTACACGCAAATCTTCCCACTCGTTCAAAGCTCACGTGTTGAAGTAGTACCAGGTAACCGAGGGTTGAAGTGCAGTTTGAAACAGCGAAGCGAAGCAACGAGAAAGAAACACGTGCTCACCATCTTGAAGCAATGTTTCAAATGCGATAAGGAACTGTCGTTCTGTGACGTCACACAGTCGTACAGTTACGCCCATTGGTGACCTCACAATGAAGGGTTCTGTTGGCTGTCGGTTGCTATAGTCACATTGAAATGGAATTTCATTTCGACGAAGTTTCGTTCGCTCGTCGATGATGAGCAGTCGTCATTTCTTTGCATATATTTGCCATCACAAATGCTGTGTTATCCCGTCATTTAAAAAATATTCTCAGCATGGTGACCAGGCATTTCCGAGCAGGTCTAACCCTCTGACCGATGTAACGAATGTCTTCAGGACAGTCTATATATTATGTACGCATTTCTGCTAAATTGCACCAATCATGAGGTTGCGCAGGCCTGGGAGGATTTTTGGTTCGTCATTATTGCCAAATGATGTTACTCTTATTATTGGTGTTAATGTTATTAGTATTAATTGTTATATACTTTGTTACAATGTTATCGTTGTGTCTCTTGTTCATTTGGAAAGCCATGCCATGGAAGGACCTATTCAGCTTCTCTCTACACACCTGAGGATGGTGTCTGTCAAAAACATTGAAAGCCTAACGAACTGAGGAGGTCACAACGATCATTCGGTTGTATCACATTCTACATCAGAACGCTCAAGCATAAGTACACAAAGAACATGGAGCACGCAGACACACACACACACACACACACACACACACACACACACACACACACACACACACACACACACACACACGTGGATATCGCGACCTGGCAGGAATCCGTTGCACCTCTGCAAGCCGCATGTGTAGATAACAACCAACGTCGCACACATTGACACACACGGACACACACAGACAGGCCCATTCGGTTCAGAGTAACTCAGCTCCAGCGAGGTGGAAACGAGCAGCTGTGCATGTCCCCGTACACATGGAAGGTTGTCGAACCGCACCTTCAAACCAGTTAAAACGTACACGCAAATCTTCCCACTCGTTCAAAGCTCACGTGTTGAAGTAGTACCAGGTAACCGAGGTTGAAGTACAGTATGAAACAGCGAACCGAAGCAACGAGAAAGAAACACGTGCTCGCCATCTTGAAGCAATGTTTCAAATGCGATAAGGAACTGTCGTTCTGTGACGTCACACAGTCGTGCAGTCAGGGCCATTGGTGACCTCACAATGAAGGGTTCTGTTGGCTGTCGGTTCTTGTAGTCGCATTGAAATGGAATTTCATGTCGACGATGTTTCGTTCGCTGTTCGATGATGAGCGGTCGTCATTTCTTTGCGTATATTTGCCATCACAATTACTGAGTTATCCCGTCATTTAAAAAATATTCTCAGCATGGTGACCAGGCATTTCCGAGCAGGTCTAACCCCCTGGCCGATGTAACGAATGTCTTCAGGACCGTCTATAGATTATGTACGCATTTCTGCTAAATTGCACCAATCATGAGGTTGGGCAGGCCTGGGAGGATTGTTGGTTCGTTATTATTGCCAAATGATGTTACTCTTATTATTGGTGTTAATGTTATTAGTATTAATTGTTATATACTTTGTTACAATGTTATCCTTGTGTCTCTTGTTCATTTGGAAAGCCATGCCGTGGAAGGACCTATTCAGCTTCTCTCTACACACCTGAGGATGGTGTCTGTCAAAAACATTGAAAGCCTAACGAACTGAGGAGGTCACAACGATCATTCGGTTGTATCACAATTCCACATCAGATCGCTCAAGCATAAGTACACAAAGAACATGGCACACGCACGCGCACACACACACACACACACACACACACACACACACACACACACACACACACACACACACACACGTGGATATCGCGACCTGGCAGGAATCCGTTGCACCTCTGCAAGCCGCATGTAGAGATAACAACCAACGTCGCAAACATTGACACACACGGACACACACACAAACAGGCCCTTTCGGATCAGAGTAACTCAGCTCCAGCGATGTGGAAACGAGCAGCTGTGCATGTCCCCGTGCATATGGAAGGTTGTCGAACCGCACCTTCAAACCAGGTAAAACGTACACGCAAATCTTCCCACTCGTTCAATGCTCACCTGTTGAAGTAGTACCAGGTAACCGAGGTTGAAGTACAGTATGAAACAGCGAAGCGAAGCAACGAGAAAGAAACACGTGCTCGCCATCTTGAAGCAATGTTTCAAATGCGATAAGGAACTCTCGTTCTGTGACGTCACACAGTCGTGCAGTCACGGCCATTGATGACGTCACAATGAAGGGTTCTGTTGGCTGTCGGTTCTTGTTGTCGCATTGAAATGGAATTTCATTTCGACGAAGTTTCGTTCGCTCGTCGATGATGAGCGGTCGTCATTTCTTTGCGTATATTTGCCATCACAATTACTGAGTTATCCCGTCATTTTAAAAATATTCTCAGCATGGTGACCAGGCATTTCCGAGCAGGTTTAACCCCCTGGCCGATGTAACGAATGTCTTCAGGACCGTCTATAGATTATGTACGCATTTCTGCTAAATTGCACCAATCATGAGGTTGGGCAGGCCTGGGAGGATTGTTGGTTCGTTATTATTGCCAAATGATGTTACTCTTATTAATTTGTGTTAATGTTATTAGTATTAATTGTTATATACTTTGTTACAATGTTATCGTTGTGTCTCTTGTTCATTTGGAAAGCCATGCCGTGGAAGGACCTATTCAGCTTCTCTCTACACACCTGAGGATGGTGTCTGTCAAAAACATTGAAAGCCTAACGAACTGAGGAGGTCACAACGATCATTCGGTTGTATCACATTCCACATCAGAACGCTCAAGCATAAGTACACAAAGAACATGGCGCACGCACGCACACGCACATACACACACGTGGATAAATCGCGACCTGGCAGGAATCCTTTGCACCTCTGCAAGCCGCATGTGTAGATAACAACCAACGTCGCACACATTGACACACACGGACACACACAAACAGGCCCATTCGGTTCAGAGTAACTCAGCTCCAGCGAGGTGGAAACGAGCAGCTGTGCATGTCCCCGTGCACATGGAAGGTTGTCGAACCGCACCTTCAAACCAGTTAAAACATACACGCAAATCTTCCCACTCGTTCAAAGCTCAAGTGTTGAAGTAGTACCAGGTAACCGAGATTGAAGTGCAGTATGAAACAGCGAAGCGAAGCAACGAGAAAGAAACACGTGCTCGCCATCTTGAAGCAATGTTTCAAATGCGATAAGGAACTGTCGTTCTGTGACGTCACACAGTCGTGCAGTCACGCCCATTGGTGACCTCACAATGAAGGGTTCTGTTGGCTGTCGGTTGCTATAGTCGCATTGAAATGGAATTTCATTTCGACGAAGTTTCGTTCGCTCGTCGATGATGAGCAGTCGTCATTTCTTTGCATATATTTGCCATCACAATTGCTGTGTTATCCCGTCATTTAAAAAACTAGGGCATGCCCGTACTATATCTATATCTAAAATTATATCCCCCCCTCTATTTACATGAAATGGTTTGGTTCATGAAATGTTTTGGTCCATTCGCAACGCCAAAGCGAACGGCGAACGGCTTGCGAGTACAGTGACAATCCCCCCGGGGTTTTTATTAGTTTTAAAACGGAGCTTGGCAACCGCTGGCGTTCTTTAGCCGGCAGCTTCGCCCGCCCGAACGCCGTTACAGTCCCTTCGACCGCGAGTTGCTCGGACTTCACTTGGCGGTCAGGCACTTCCGCCATCTGCTCGTGCGAGTACAGTGACAATCCCGATCCCCCCCCCCCCCCCCCTCTATTTACATGAAATGGTTTTTATTAGTTTTAAAACATAGTTTAACGCCAACATAGCGCCAACATAGTTTGCAAACGTGAAATAAATGAATACGCTCTCAAATGTGCCATCCGAGGCAGAGTGTGTCCGCCACGTTCGGCACACGCGATAGTTCGCTGCTCTCTGATTGGTTGAATCGTTTTTTGGACATAGCTCGGTAAGTAATTGTCCGATTAATATGAAACCTTGAAAAGGCACATCCTCGGGTCCCCAGCAATATACCTGGCAAGTTAAAAGTATATCGGACCCGTGGTTGTCGAGAAACAGCGGTCACAGACAAACAAACAAACGTACAAACGTACAAACAAACACACAGAGATTACTGGAATTATAGATAGATATATCTCTGCATTCCAGTGTACGTGCCCTCCCCCCTTCCCCTGCCCGGCAACTCTGGGTACTTCTGCTGGTAACGAATAAAATAAAAACGAAGAAATATGTCTCGGTAATTTCATGAAACTCGGTGGAATTGGATGAAATTCGCTCGGTGAATTCACTCGGTTTATTCGGTTCGGCTCGGTTCACTCGGTTTAAAGAAAAAGCGATAATGTCGACATGTTGCCGTCTGTGTCATGTTGGGCGGTGTATGATACTTGTTGGCTGTTGGGCGTTGTTGGGCGGTGATATGGTGTATATATCTCTATATATCTATAAAATATATCTCTGCATTCCAGTGTACGTGCCCTCCCCCGCCCGGCAACGCTGGGTACTTCTGCTGGTAACGAATAAAATAAAAACGAAGAAATATCTCTCGGTAATTTCATGAAACTCGGTGGAATTGGATGAAATTCACTCGGTTTATTCGGTTCGGCTCGGTTCGCTCGGTTTAAAGAAAAAGCGATAATGTCGACATGTTGCCGTCTGTGTCATGTTGGGCGGTGTATGATACATGTTGGGCAGTTGTTGGCGGTTGGGCGGTGGGCGGTATTTTTAAAAATATATCTCTGCATTTTCCCGCGTTGCTGACACCAAGTCTAAAACCATCAATAAAAATGAAACTCAGATGGTGAGTTAGATTGGAGATAAAGGCGTGAGAGAGACTCAAGAAGGCTTTGAAGTTACAGGCGTTTGAGATTTCATTTAGTTCTATAAACGGAAACTTTCATCGGATTTTCTTCCCGTTTTTTTTCAACTGAGTCTAAAACTCTGTTAGCGACTGCGAAAAATGAAATGATATATCGAATTATAATTGAAATAAATCTGTGTGAGAGAGAAAGACAGCACGGGCCTAACTAAACAGGCCTCAAAGCTATTCGAGAAGGAGGAGTGGGTGGAGATACTCTGCAAACCGAGTAAGCCACACCCCGGACAGACGTCCAACAGACAGAATCATCTACGCTTATTATAATATACTAGCGGGGTCACCCGTGGGAATCCCACGGGCATGGATGTGTGTGACATTTCGACATATTGAGTTATATGCTGCACATTCATTTTTACAAAATGGTTACTGGCAAGTCATCAGATCCAGAAATGGTGTGAATTTAGTTATTTCACATAATATGTGACCCCTCACTCCTCTCCACCTGACACTCTCCTGTCTCCACCTGACACTCTCCTGTCTCCACCTGACACTCTCCTCTCTCCACCTTGCACTCCTCTCCTCTCCAAACCCTCACATCCCTCTCCTTTCCAATCCCTCACCTCTCCAATCCCTCACACTCCTCTCCTCTCCAATCCTTCACACGCCTCTCCAATCGCGCCTCACACTCCTCTCCAATCGCGCCTCACACTCCTCTCCAATCGCGCCTCACACTCCTCTCCAATCGTGCCTCACACTCCTCTCCAATCGTGCCTCACACTCCCCTCCAATCACTCCTCTCCAATCGTGCCTCACACTCCTCTCCAATCACGCCTCACACTCCTCTCCAATCGTGCCTCACACTCCTCTCCAATCGCGCCTCACACTCCTCTCCAATCGCGCCTCACTCGCCTCTCCAATCGGCTTTCCCCGTCTCGTTTCTCTCCTTTTTCTCCCGTCTCGTTCTTTTTCTTGCTCCAAATCGGCCCGTCGGAATCGGAAATCGGCCCGTCTCGCCCGTCGGCCCGTCGGAATCGGAAATCGGCCCGTCTTGCTTTTGTGCTTGTGCGTAAATAAATTGTGTTCATGACACCATTTCTGGTGTTAGGCTAGCGGCTAGGGTGCCGGCTTAGGATCCTGGGTTCGAATCTCGGTCGATCGCCGAATTAATGCCAGGGGGGTTGACTCAGCCTGTCATCCTTCCGAGGTCGGCTAATTGAGTACCAGTTCACTGGTAATTCCCTGTTTGTCGTTGAAGGCGGCAAAAAGGGTTGGCGTCAGGAAGGGCATCCGGCCGTAAAACATTGCTTCAAAAAGGGGACAAAAAAACAACAACTACCACGGTCCCCGAAAAGGCCAACCCCCGCTTTGCGGGGAAAAATGGCCTCTAAACGGTGGTTTTTACACCATTTCTGGATCTGATGACTTGCCAGTAACCATTTTGTAAAAATGAATGTGCAGCATCTAACTCAATATGTCGAAATGTCACACACATCCATGCCCGTGGGATTCCCACGGGTGACCCCGCAAGTTTGCATTGACGTTCGTCGATGGACTCGTTCGCCCGTCTCATTCGTTTTCTTGCTGCATCCTGTTCAAGTCTGCGTTCTTCATCGATCGTCTCATTCATTTTGGAAATAGAAGTTTCCACGCAGCGCATGAATTGTCACGATCCTCAAGAGGAATTTGTCTCGTAATCATCAAATGATAAATGGCAAGTAAATTATATTGTGGAAAATTAAAGATTTCAAATAAACCTATTTAAAGTGTATTCGCACATAACTAATTTTAAAAAACGAAGAAATATCTCTCGGTAATTTCCTGAAACATATTTTACTTCCGGCTAATAATGTTGAATTAAATAAAAACGAAGAAATATATGTCGGCATCATTGTTGACGTTTTTGTGACGACTGTCATCAAACGAAAAAGTAATATATCTTAACGGAAAAGCAAAAGCGAATTTTTAATATATATCGACACGTTGCCGTCGGTGTCATGTTGGGCGGTGTATGATACACCATGACGCGATTTTTAAAAATATATCTCTGCATTTTCCCGCGTGTGTGGAATGTTCTCAATTATTGCTGACACCGAGTCCAAAACCATCGATAAAAATGAAATCATATGGTGAGTTAGATTGGAGATAAAGGCGTGAGAGAGACTCAATGGCCTTGAAGTTGAAGTTACAGGCGTTTGAGAATTCATTTCGTTCTATAAACGGCAACTTTCATTGGATTTCCTTCCCGTTTCTTTACAACCGAGTCGAAAACTATGTTAGCGACTGTGAAAAATGAAATGATATATCGAATTTTTAATATGTATCGACACGTTGCCGTCGGTGTCATGTTAGGCGGTGTATGATACACCATGACGCGATTTTAAAAAATATATCTGCATTTTCCCGCGTGTGTGGAATGTTCTCAATTATTGCTGACACCGACTCTAAAACCATCGATAAAAATGAAATCATATGGTGAGTTAGATTGGAGATAAAGGCGTGAGAGAGACTCAATGGCCTTGAAGTTACAGGCCTTTGAGAATTCATTTCGTTCTATAAACGGCAACTTTCATCGGATTTTCTTCCCGTTTTTTTTCAACCGAGTCTAAAACTATGTTAGCGACTGTGAAAAATGAAATGATTTATCGAATTTGATTTGAAATAAAACTGGGGGAGAGCAAATCACCACGGGCCTACAAAACAGGACTCAAAGCTATGCGAGTTAATAAAATGGTGGATATTTGTTTATAGCCACTCCCAGAATGGGTGGAGCTATGGGTGGAGCTACTCTGCAAACCGAGTAAGCCACACCCCGGACAGACACCCAACAGATAGACAGACAGACAGACAGAATCATCTACGGCTATTATAATATAGATATATATATATATATATATTTAATTAATACATGTATATTTCAACCGAGTTCAGGGATTTTAAAGTATAATTTGCCGATTTTGTTCGGCACCAAAGAGTTGCCTTTGTGATGGATAGGCATCTACACATCTCTCTAATTGCAGTAATGTGTAAATACCAACTTGGGGATAGGATCTATGAATGCTTTGTCTTTCAATACAAACATCTTCTGGTGCTCCTAGTTTCTGTGATTCAATTGTGTTCCTTGTTGACCAACTGGTAAGATAATGTCTGACTCAGTATTATCAAAAACTCCCGTCCACTCACCTCCCCCTCCCTACGTCCTGCCAGTTTGAAAACAATCCGACCAAGTCTCATCCTTTGTCTTCATTCACGAGCTATGAAGGGAGTGAAGACAGCTGAATCGACAGGAGATTTCTGGAAGGTTCGTGTTGAGTCCTGTCCATGTACACCGGCAATGCATTTTGTTGTAATAATTGTTGTATCCTGAGTGAATTTCCTCCAAATAATTAAATCTTCAAAATTGTTATTGGTGTGGACAGTTTAGTCTTTTTTAATTCCTCAACACCTGCATATCTGAGGAAATTGCTTTGTGGACAGGTGAGTAGCTGTGTGCTACATAGTTGTTTTTGTCAGTGCTTAACAGTTAGGCATGTGTTTGTAAGACGCTCACCTCATCACCTTTCGTAAGTTTGGCCCTTGGAGATTGAAATAAACCTTGTCATGTAGCCCATTAAATTTTATTTTTACTTCCTTCGTTGCCAAAATCCATGTACAAATAGTTGGCATCCATGTCATGTCAAATAGTTCCTCCATGTCATGCATCAACAACCACACATATATGTAACCCTCCCATTATCCATTTGCCTCAAGGTCACTGATCACTTACATTTGATTACTTACATTATAGTTGAAACACAATTACTGTCGTCAACTGTATTATGTTCTCAAGTAGTTTCCTTCATATCTTGACAACAATCCATATAAAACACTTTATCCTCTCTTACCTTTTTAATCTCAGAATTTTTTCCTCCAATTAAGCTAGAATTATTCGTTCAACTAAGCTGAAAATGATATATCTTCAAAACTGAGACTGGAGAGGTCAGGACTCGGGATCGGATAATTTCCCAAAAACTGTGGCAATCATTCTCAGATTCACAGAACTTTACATCACCAACATTTTTTGACAAAATAGCATCAATGACACCTCAAATAACATTGAGACAATGTCCACAATCAGATAACAATGTTTCCAAAAAGAAGTCGCGGGACATTTTGAGTTTTGATTTCCATTGAACCCAGAAGAAAAAGAAGAAAAGGTGCACCATTAAATGTGGGTGCAATCACGTGAAACAGAGAAGAGAATATTTTGTGAAACAAATTAATGATATCAATCTGAGATGGGAGGAAGGAGGTTTCAGTAATATTATTTGGTCACAATACGCACACACTGATAAAGTTCATGTCGACATCTGTCGATCTCTTTCAGAATAGTAAATGGTCATGATCTTTGATTTATCAGAATCAATTACTTCTACATTAGAATATCTAAAAAGTCACTATGATGATTATGATTTGGAAGAATCAACATTGTACTTTGTAGATCGTTTTCAAATAAGTCTTAATAACCGTTTTAAAAGGAGAGATAAATTTCAACTGCTAATAGATTGTTTTGGGTGAGACTTTTGGATCTTCTGGTTGAGACACCACAAGTTGAACCATATATTTGCTGAATCAACTGGGTAGAAGTTACAGAATGTCCCTTGAACAAAATGTCTTTCTTTAGTGCAGCATTTCCCAACCTGGGGGAAATTTTCCCCTTGGGAAAAATTTTAGGATTCCAGGGGGGAAACTTGTAGGATTGTATGTATGTGTAGGAGCGCGTGGATTTGTGTGTGTTGCTATATTTTTACGTTACTTATTATGTTATTTATGTTGTTAAGCGAATAAACTTTGTGTTTTGGCTACTTTTTTCCTTGTTCATATATATATATATATATATGGTCACAATACGGCATATAATGGTCACAATAATGGCCGCCTTGCATCTTCCACTTTGTCAACTCGCATTCCTTCACCGACGGGGGACCCCGGCATAACACTTGTTTTAATTATTAGGACTGTAAAATCAGATGGAGATCTAAGCGATTTACACAATGTATCTGACATCAATAGGGTGTTGTGACCCCTCTGAAGGAGTGAGGAGTGAAAGCAACTCCTGAATAGTTGCCTTATGACTTTGCAGACAGGAATGGACACTTTCAATGTGGTAAAACACCTCCTTACAACAGGCCAATATGGTTAATGTTTGGTTTGAAGAGCTGAACACTTTCCAGAAACCAGAAACAATAGGGGGAAGGTGCCTCAATCACCCAAAAAACTTGAACGTAACAAGGGTTTTACGATAACATTCCAAAAATTCAAAACGGTGTGATAAGTATACTGCACAACGTGAAACTTTCCAGTTTTCTCGTCCCAAGGATTGAATACTTGACAGTTTCAATGAATCAGTAACACATGGAGGGGGAAAAAAAGAAGACAACTACCCAGGCTCAACATTACCAGACAAATGCAAACTCTCAATATCCCTTTGGATTGGCTTTGAATCTTCATCTGATCATTTATTGTCCCCCGTCGCACCGCAGAGCGAAAGGGGGACTGTGGTTTTCCCCTCCGTCCGTGTGTCCGTCCGTGCGTGCGTGCGGGCGTGCGTGCGTGAGTGTGGGCGGGCGTGCGTACGTGCATGCATGCGTGCATAAGCGAAGGACCGCATTCGAATTTGGTGTGTGGGTGCAACCCACGTCAAAATCCAAGATGGCCGCCGCCATGTATGTCTGATGCCATGTATGTCTGAACCTTGTGAGCGGAATATCTTGAAAAATAAGCGTAGTACCAACTTCTAATCTGGTGTGTGGATGTATCTAGGCATAAGGAAGAAACCTCTTAAAAATTAGGTCGCCATGTCAAAATCCAAAATGGCCGCTGCCATGTATGTCTGAACCTTGTGAGCTAAATATCTTGAAAAATAAGAGAGGTACCAACTTCTAATCTGGTGTGTGGGTGTACCTCAGCATAAGGAAGAACGCTATTGAAAATTGGGTCGCCACGTCAAAATACAAGATGGCCGCCACCATATATATGTCTGAACACTGTGAACGAAATATCTTGAAAAATAAGCGAAGTACCAACTTCTAATCTGGTGTGTGGGTGTATCTAGGCATAAGGAAGAATCCTATTGAAAATTCTTCGGTCGCCACATCAAAATCCAAGATGACCGCCACCATATATATGTCTGAACCTTGTGAGCAAAATATCTTGAAAAATAAACGAACTACTAACTTCTAATCTGGTGTGTGGATGTATCTACGCATAAGGAAGAACGCTATTGAAAATTGGGTCGCCACCTCAAAATCCAAGATGGCCGCCGCCATGTCTGTCTGAACCTTGTGAGCGGAATATCTTGAAAAATAAGCGAAGTACCAACTTCTAATCTGGTGTGTGGGTGTATCTAGGCATAAGGAAGAACGCTATTGAAAATTGGGTCGCCACGTCAAAATCCAAGATGGCCGCCTTGCATCTTCCACTTTGTCAACTCGCATTCCTTCACCGACGGGGGACCTCGGCGTAACACTTGTTTTAATTATTAGGACTGTAAAATCAGATGGAGATCTAAGCGATTTACACAATGTATCTGACATCAATAGGGTGTTATGACCCCTCTGAAGGAGTGAGGAGTGAAAGCAACTCCTGAATAGTTGCCTTATGACTTTGCAGACAGGAATGGACACTTTCAATGTGGTAAAACACCTCCTTACAACAGGCCAATATGGTTAATGTTTGGTTTGAAGAGCTGAACACTTTCCAGAAACCAGAAACAATAGGGGGAAGGTGCCTCAATCACCCAAAAAACTTGAACGTAACAAGGGTTTTACGATAACATTCCAAAAATTCAAAACGGTGTGATAAGTATACTGCACAACGTGAAACTTTCCAGTTTTCTCGTCCCAAGGATTGAATACTTGACGGTTTCAATGAATCAGTAACACATGGAGGGGGGAAAAAAGAAGACAACTACCCAGGCTCAACATTACCAGACAAATGCAAACTCTCAATATCCCTTTGGATTGGCTTTGAATCTTCATCTGATCATTTATTGTCCCCCGTCGCACCGCGGAGCGAAAGGGGGATTGTGGTTTTCCCCTCCGTCCGTGTGTCCGTCCGTGCGTGCGTGCGGGCGTGTGTGCGTGGGTGTGGGCGGGCGTGCGTACGTGCGTGCATGCGTGCATAAGCGAAGGACCGCATTCGAATTTGGTGTGTGGGTGCAACCCACGTCAAAATCCAAGATGGCCGCCGCCATGTATGTCTGATGCCATGTATGTCTGAACCTTGTGAGCGGAATATCTTGAAAAATAAGCGTAGTACCAACTTCTAATCTGGTGTGTGGATGTATCTAGGCATAAGGAAGAAATCTCTTAAAAATTAGGTCGCCATGTCAAAATCAAAGATGGCCGCTGCCATGTATGTCTGAACCTTGTGAGCTAAATATCTTGAAAAATAAGAGAAGTACCAACTTCTAATCTGGTGTGTGGGTGTACCTCGGCATAAGGAAGAACGCTGTTGAAAATTGGGTCGCCACGTCAAAATACAAGATGGCCGCCACCATATATATGTCTGAACACTGTGAACGAAATATCTTGAAAAATAAGCGAAGTACCAACTTCTAATCTGGTGTGTGGGTGTATCTAGGCATAAGGAAGAATCCTCTTTAAAATTCTTCGGTCGCCACGTCAAAATCCAAGATGGCCGCCACCATATACATGTCTGAACCTTGTGAGCAAAATATCTTGAAAAATAAACGAACTACTAACTTCTAATCTGGTGTGTGGATGTATCTATGCATAAGGAAGAACGCTATTGAAAATTGGGTCGCCACCTCAAAATCCAAGATGGCCGCCGCCATGTCTGTCTGAACCTTGTGAGCAGAATATCTTGAAAAATAAGCGAAGTACCAACTTCTAATCTGGTGTGTGGGTGTATCTAGGCATAAGGAAGAACGCTATTGAAAATTGGGTCGCCACGTCAAAATCCAAGATGGCCGCCTCCATGTATGTCTGAACCTTGTGAGCGAAATATCATATCAGAGCATGTTTTCTGTGTCTGCCACTTTGTCAACTCACATCACTTCCCCGACGGGGGACCTAGGCGTAACGCTTGTTCATTGTTACCCTCGCCAGAGGAGAGGGTATTGCATTGGAGTCCGTTTGTTACTTGGAAATTTATTTATTTATTTATTTTGAAGTATGTTGCTCACTCCGGTTTGTATGTTTGTTTGTGTTTGTGTTTGTCTGTCCGCTCACTTATACTTGCCTGCAGGTCACAATTTTAAAGCGATCTTCACGACACTTCACCAAATGGTAGAGTTTGTGGTCTGACAAAATGCTATATATTATTGGGGTCAAAAGGTCAAAAGGTCAACATAGGCCAAAGGTCAACAACAATTTCAAATTTCTGAAATCCTCAATTTTCATCCGATTCACTTGAAATTTGAATGTTATTTACATATCAGCAAACTGAATTCAACCACCAACTATTTTAAAGATCACCATGGGTCAAAGGTCAACAACAATTTCAAATTTCTAAAATCCTCAATTTTCATCGGATTCATTTGAAATTTGAATGGGATTTCTCATATCAGTTAACTGAATTCAACCAACAACTATTTTTGAGATCAGCATAGGCAAAAAGGTCAAAATAGGCCAAAGGTCAACCACTTTTTTCAAATTTCTGAAATCCTAAATTTTAATCTGATTGACTTGAAATTTGAATAGGATTTCCATATCAGCAAAATGAATTCAACCACCAATTATTTGTGAGGTCAAAAGGATTCTCCATTGAGTGCCATTCTACTTTGTTCTGTTTTGCCAAATGTCACTCTATGAGTGATTTTTCATTTGTCTGTTTGTCTGTCTGTCTATCTGTTTGTCCGCACAGAATAAATATGATTTTCTCTGCAACCGTCGGTCCGATTGACAGGAAATTTTCACCATAGGATTTTGTTGTAGAATTTGACCTGTAGAATTTTTTCATGATAATTATGACGTCATTGGTCAAGTGGTTCGGCCGCCATTTTGGAAAAACCGAAAAACATTGCACCTCTATATCTCCAAAAGCGCTGAATATAAAAAATTGAGACATGGCTGATTGTAAAGAACTCTCCATGGGGACTAAAATATGTTGATGATGATGTCATAGGTGCCTCCAGTGTGACGTCATAATTCGACAAGTATAAAACTTCATCCGAAAAAGATTACATTTCTCGAGCATAATTTAGGAATAAATTAGTTTCGAAAAAAAAATGACGTAATTGGTCACGTGGTTCGGCCGCCATATTTGTTTTAACACAAAAGCCTTAAAAACCACTGAAAATACATCCTGGCGAGGGTTTGCAATCTCCGATTGCTCATTTTCTTGTTCATTACTGTGATCAAGGGAATCTTTTGAAATATCAGTTGTTTTGTATTCAGTAGTATCTTAATAAAGTCCTTATTTTTGAAAGTTCTGTTTTTTTTTCTTAATTATTCTTTTGGATTGTCAATGGTGAAAGGCCAATGATTACAAATGTTCTTCATTGTAGTCAAAGGTACACTTCTTTGCAATTTCCAGCATGTAAGATTGTAAGGTGGAACAAGCATGTCATGGCAGGAAGAGTCGCTGTTTAGTTTGAGTTACAGAAATGCAGTGAGTGTGTCTGGGTTGAGTCTATTTCTGCATTCAGTGTGGATCTTTCTTACCATGGAGAAGACCCTCTCACTGTCTGTGTTGCTGTGATGAGGCCAGAGGAGAGCATGCATGGTCTGTCCCGGAAGATGAAATCGTTGCTTATCAAATCTGGTCTTCTGACTGAGGAGATAACTATTCAACTGTGTTCAAAGAAGTAGAATACATGTCCACCACAAAGTCATCCACTTATACTGACAGCTTCTGAATGTCAGCCTTCGTACAGATGTTTGCCAGGTGACAAATGCAAACGAATGCTTCTGTCATAGATGAGCGATGACAGAGATGTTTCGGCCAATCATGGCATTGCAGTTATCACTTGAAAATCCCACAAGTTTAAAAAAATTTTTTTTACCGTTTTCTGAAAATGAGGCAGTCATATCATGAAGCAGGAAATATGTTTTTCACAAGATCTGAGAAGTGATGAACAACAATTGTAAGTTGTGTTCCCCCATCATGAACTTGCAAAACAAAACTTCACATTCGGTTTCTTGTTTTTTGTGAATGTTCTTATCTTGGCACCGGAAGTGCTCATCTACAGGGAAATGTCTGAAATTTTTTTTAACGATTCTTCACCATTGAGAAATAGGGCAAAAAACAATATGTAGCACAATATCAATAATACTATATCCAATACGATAGTATATATATATAGATACTATATGTAATTTGTTATTACTATATATAATACTATAAATAATACTATATTATATATAGATACCATATCTAAGTTGAGAAGTGCATGTTTGTGTTTTTGTTTATTATTTGCAAAATGCAAGATTTATATTAGGTTTATAGCTTTTATTTTTATGTGTTTGTGTTTGTAAAATCGATGATTTTTCAAATACAAGCATATAAGTTGGTCCTGTGCAGTATTCTGCATGTCTGTTTGTCTGTCGGTCTGTCAATCGCCTACAGGTCACAATTTTAAACCAGGATCTTCATGAAACTTCAGCAGATGGTAGAGTTGGTTATAAGGAAGAAGCCTATTGATTTTGAGGACAAAGGTCCGGAAGGCGGAAGCGGAAATTTCTAAAATTGTCATTTGTCATCCGATTGACATGGAAATTGAACAGCATTCGCATATTGCTTCATTGAATTGGCAAACCAACTATTATAATGTCAAAGGTCAACTGAAGGTCAAACTTCTAAAATCATCAATTTTCTTCAGAACAATCATCAATTTTCATCTGATTAACCTGAAAATTAAAAAGCAATTGCATTGTTCATCACAAAATTAGAAAACCAACTATTTTCGTGGTCAAATGGTCAAAGACCAACTCAGGGTCAAACTTCTAATATCGTGAATTTTAATCTGAAAAATCATCAATTTGAATCCGATTGAACCGAGCTTTTATAAAGATCATTAATTTTAATCTAAATGAAATGGACAATTTGATGTATCCATGACAACATTTTATTTTGGGGAGAGTGGATTTTGCAAGTACTGCATGCTCTGCATGATGTCTTGTTTATTTGTTTGTGTGTTTGATTTTTATTCACTCCTGAACAGCTGAATGGAATGATTAAAAACTGGTGATTTTATGCACAATCCTTGCCAATCCTTATTTTTTTAAAGGCTTACCTTGGAGTCATACTCCAAACATTTCAGAAATATAACATATGCCTGTAAGAATAGAAAATTCACTCTGTAGTTCTTGATTGTGAAATTTACTTTGTACACTTTTTTGAATGAATTAAGGTTGAGTCCTTATATGGACCTCCATCAATAATTTCATTCTTGTGCTTTGTAACTTTGTATTAAATTCATATAACTTTGGCTTTGAACAACAGCTGATCTCGGTACACTTTTGTTTGTTCTCTTAGTAGTGTAGGCTGCTATGTCTTAAAAATGGCTGTCGTGTTTTTTTTTTGTTAAAAGCAAAATTCCACTTGATTCCTTGTCTTTGGGGTGTCACATGTTCGAAAAAATAGGTTGTTAATTTTTTAAAACGGATTAAGGGTGTCAAATCCAAGATGGCCGCCAAATATATATAAATTCCATTAAAACTGGTATTCTGAACACAGTATGAGGTCCAAATTAATGATAATACCCATAATTTCAATACCAAGGAGTTCAAAAACAATTAATTTCAATATGGCAGTCAAATTCAAAATATCAAGCTCTTATCAAGCTTATCTTACTGAAGCTCTTATCAAGTACTTCTTTGCTCACGACCACCTGAACTACGCACGTTTGCTCCCTTTGTACCTGTCAACAATGCAGCAAACAGAACAAGTTTTTCCAGATGTCTGGGCAGAACTCCTGAAAGGAAATTTCTGTGTGACGAAGGGGATTGCTGCATTCACTTCAATAGGTCCAGATCACGGAATTGAGCAGGAGAACCGCAAACTCAAGGTCATTGGAGGCATTACTGGAATAACCCAAATTGAGAGAGCTCTAGACCGTTTCTTCCTGATTGCACCTGACTTGTCTAATCTAGTAGAGGAGTTTCAAAGAGAATATGGCATGGAAGGTGCTGATACCAGAGACCAACACCACGAGATCACAGGGGGAAAGTCGACCCGAGTAATGAGAAATTCCGCTAGATTGACAGAGGTATTTGTTGTTCATGGAGACCCATTCGTAACCGATGAGAGTGACCTGTGTAACCTTCTTACCAAGAAAGTAATTGATGAAAAGGTAACAAAGGACATAGTAGACCGCGATGCCATCAGACAACAGTTGTTCCAGACATTTGTCAAAGACCGCCTTACAGAAGGAAAACTTTCAGTGTGGGATCCAATGAAGAGAAAGAACATAGGCACTTTCAAAAGTGCCAACACAGTGAAGAAAGTGAAAGCAGGTGACAAACTCATTAAAGTCAAAGAAGAACGAGGACTCCTACAGAGGTTTATAGTAGCATCAAGAAGCCGTCCAGACCTTGACCTAAAGCAGTGTTTCCCTAACTTTATCCCCCCATGAGAACCCCCTGTGGATGTCAGAGGTGTCCACGAACCCCCAACTTTTCGAGACACGATCTGAGTTATTATTATACTATAATACGCATAACAGTGCTTCGTAAAAGATCAAGTTCATAGTGTAATATTGTAATGAAAAAAAAACAAGAGATGAACAAATATTTATTCGGAAACTTCAAGATCAGATCACGAATTGTATCACACATCGATCACCCATCACACACGATGAGACGGATGCTCCTGTTTTTCCTCCACGAGGCGTTTGATCCTCGGAGCTGTCTTGGAGAGGGCCACCCTCATGTCGGGGCCGACGTCAAGGTGTGCCCACAGCTTTGTTTTCATGACGACCAACGCGGAGAACCCGGCTTCGCAGAGGTAGGTCGTGACGAAAGGCAGTGTCATTCGGAGCGCTTTCGCCACTGGATTGGGGAAGGCCTCGTAGTTGCTTGCCCAAAACTCCGAGGGACTGGCGACGGTGGAGAACTGCATCTTCAGGCGGCCAGAGGCCTTCAGCTCGATCAGATCATCCTTGAGCTCGTTGTCGTCGTCGATGTCGTCAATTAGAATCGTGAAAGGATCCTGTATCCACGGATCGACCGACAGATTCGGAAAGTATCCATCAAAACTGTCAGACAGAGACTTCAGATGACCCTTGATGTCGACGACAAGCGTGGAGCAGAAATCATTCTGAGCGTCGTCATCCGCGAGGATTTGAGCGAGCTCCGGGAAGTTGACGAATGACCGCTTCTCCACGCGGTTGCTCCAAAGCCGCAGCTTTTCTCGAAGCGAGTTGATCCGTTCCGCTGCTTCGACGATCGTGAGGCTGCTCCCTTGAAGTGATATGTTGAGAGCGTTAAGGTGCCCGAAAATGTCGCTGATGTACACAAGCCTCGCGACGAAGACAGGGTCGCCGAAGTAGTCCGCCAAGTCGTTCCCTTTCTCACGCAGGAAAATTTCAATCTCCTGATGCAGCTGGAGGACGCGGTTCAGGATTTGGCCCCGGGATAGCCAACGCACCTCGGTGTAGTACAGAAGATGAGTGTATGCAGCACCGATATCTTCACAGAAGACCTGGAAGAGTCGGTGGTTGAGAGCCCGAGCGCGGATGAAGTTCACTGCTGTGACAACGATAGCCATTACATCACCGAGCTCCTTGGGGAGCATCTTGGTCGCAAGGGCGTGGCGATGGAGCACACAGTGTGTCACGATGACGTCGGGGCACTTGTCTTTCACCAGCGCAACGAACCCGGATCGCTTTCCCATCATCGCCGGGGCCCCATCCGTACACAACGATCCGAGCTTCATCCACTCGATGCCGTTTTCTTCCATGAAATGATTCATGATATTCATAATGTCCACCGATTTAGTTGTTGTTTTGAGAGGAGAACAGAACAGGAACTCTTTCTTCACAGCAAATCCCGCCAAGTAGCGTGCAAAAACCAGCAATTGACTGCAGCTCGCTACGTCGGTGGATTCGTCGAGTTGCAAGCTCAAACGGCAGCGCGATTCCCGGAGTTCTTGTGTGACCTGAGCCACAATATCCTTTGACATGTCTTCAATTCTGCGCTTGATGGTGTTGTTGCACAGGGGAACACTCTTGAGTTTCTTGGCCTCCTCGGGTCCGCAAACCAAGTTCGCCATCACCACGGTGCAGGGCTTTACAAGCGTTTCGCCAATCATATGAGCCTTTTTGTCTTTTGCAATGAGGAGCACTACTCCGTAGGAGGCTTCAAGGATAGGCTTCGTCGACGGTTGGAACCCGTGCCGAGTCAAGCTACCCTTCGCCATGAAGCGAGCTTTCTTGTTTTGGAACACGTCTTCAGAGTCGTTCTGATGAGTCGGATGGGTGCTGGCGAGGTGGGCTTTTAGCTTCGATGGCTTCATCGACGCCTCCGCCAGCACTTTGTAACACAGAACGCATTGCGGATGTTCAGTCCCATCCTTCTCCACAAACTTCATGAACCCCCACTTGATGTACGAATCATCGTATTTGCGCTTCTTAGACATTGCGGTCTGAATTGCGGATTGCGGTCTGAATCTGTGATTGCGAATTGCGAATTGCGGATTTGCGAATTGCGGATTGCGGTCTGAATCTGTGAAAAATGTTGATGTTGATATAAATTATATGATATATCAGAATTTATTTCAACAAAAAGTACTCTAGTTTTGACTTTCAGAAACGTCTCACGAACCCCCTGGGATGGACTCACGCACCCCCTGGGGGTTCATGCACCCCAGTTAGGGAACCCCTGATCTAAAGGACTGTATTGGGATGTATGAATTTGGAATTGTTCCACGTGCCCTTTTCGCTTCGGATGGGTCACTTCTCCTAGCATATGACAAGGCTAAGGTCCTTCATCATCTTGAAGCGCTAGTTACCAAGGAGCAACCTAGCCCAACAGAAGCCACAAGCGATCCAGCTAATGCCATACCGAGTGTTTCTGGCGACCAAGTATTGAGTGAAAACTCCCAAACTGAAGTACCACCCCAAGCCGAGGCGCCTGAAGTACAAGAAGCGCAGCCTGAGCAAGAAGCTTCAACTGACATGTCCGACATGTCTGAGAAATTTAAAGTTGTAGTCATAGATGGCATGGCCCTCGTTAACTCCATCTCCAAGACAGACAAAATGAAAACATGCAGTGATTTTGCCATGTCATTTCTTGAAAAGCTTATCAGGATTGCAGCTAACTACGACGAAGTAAGACTGGTATTTGACAGATACATCGAAAGTTCTCTGAAAGAGCAAATGAGAACAAAGGGAAACTCGATCTACTATCACATCCAAGATAGTACACTGATCCAGAATATTTCCAAGGACTTCCTTTCAAGTGTCAAAACCAAGGCAGAACTTGTAGAGTATTTAGCTGCAAAGACTCTGGATCACAGCAACAGCTCTGCCAACAAATTGAAGAAGTTCATGGTAACCTTCGGCACTGAGACAAAAGGCAATGTAAGTGTGCCTGATGAATTGGTAAAACACGGTCATGAAGAAGCAGATACGTTACTCTTGCTCCATGCCCTAACAGTTAACGGCGATGTAGAACTTGTAATAGACTCTCCAGATACCGATGTCTTCTTGCTGATGATCCACATGTATCCACAGCTACCTGCTGAGACATATTTCCTTACTGGAAAAGGAAAACTGAATAGGAAAATTGCAGTCAAACCTATCTTTGAAAAGTTAGGAGTTAACCGCGCCTCAGCTATTCTCGGGTTTCATTCTTTCACAGGATCAGATATGTGTGGCAGGTTCGCCGGCAGGACAAAGGACTGGTGTATGAAGGTGTTCATGTCCTGCGATGATATGATACTGGATTCACTTGCTTCACTTGGCAAATCTGCTGCTACACCCTCTCCAAACGCAATTGACCAACTGGAAAGGTTCGTTTGCTTGTTGTACAGATCCAAAACACACACCAAAGTAAATGCACTACGATGGTTCTTGTACTCAAATCGACAGGCCGAGGGAGAGAGTCTGCCTCCAACCTCTGGATCATTGACACCACACATTCTGCGAGCACATTATATTGCAATGATATGGATGCAGGCATGCGAAAGTCAACCATCCCTTCCTTCTCCCACTGACTACGGATGGAAGTCAGAGGAAAATAGATTTCTTCCGGTGATGTGTTTGAACCCTCCAGCACCAGAGGCCGTGACTAAGCTGGTAAAATGTGGCTGCAAATCAGGATGCAAAGGAAACTCCTGTAGTTGCCGCAGCAATAAACTCCCATGCACAGAGGTCTGTAGCTGTTTGAACTACGGCTGTAGCAACAATGAACAATCAGCTCAGAACATTGTGGGAGATGAACACGAGGACTTGTAAGGTAAAACTGATGATTGTGAGACAGGAATATTTAAATATGGTCAAACAGGAAATTACATTACGCTATCATTGTTATAGCAATGTGGACCTTTGTGTAAAACAGTGGTAGCCATATTGGATTTTCTCACTATTTCTCACTATGGCTGGCATCCACCGATTTCAACGAATCAGTAACATGTTTCCCCAACGGCCTAGCATTACTTATGTGGGCATTACCACCAAAATGGACCTATTTCATCATTCACAATTTGTGTTATCAAGAACATTAAGTTTTTGTACTGTGGTTATTTAAGAAGTGGCGGCCATCTTGGATTTTTCCACCATTTTGAATTTGACTGCCATATTGAAATTAATTGTTTTTGAACTCCTTGGTATTGAAATTATGGGTATTATCATTAATTTGGACCTCATACTGTGTTCAGAATACCAGTTTTAATGGAATATATATATTTTGGCGGCCATCTTGGATTTGACACCCTTAATCCGTTTTAAAAAATTAACAACCTATTTTTTCGAACATGTGACACCCCAAAGACAAGGAATCAAGTGGAATTTTGCTTTTAACAAAAAAAAAACACGAAATGACATAACAGCCTACACTATAGGTTTGTGGTCGCTGTGACATTATACTCATCTTGGCAGGCCAATTTACATTTTCGGAAAAAATAGATGTGGCAAACAGTTTGACTGAAGAACTGTTCAGGTTTGGCATCTTAACCAATAACTGAAAACTTGCATAAAGTTTGAACCTTTCCACTTGGCTTACATCTTCTCACACAACAATAAAGTAAAGTTTGCATGAATTACATAAATTAGGTTTGAGAAGGGTATGATGAAACTGCAGATCATATATTGACCACAGCATTGCAATTATGTAGAAAACAATTCTTTAGCGGCAGAAGTTGTCGAGTTTGTTAATTCTATAATTATAAATGTCCTCTAAGCGATCCATCATGAACCATGTTTTAGGTTTGAGTACATCATAGCCAATACAGAAAGTAAGAGAGTATTCTTTCCTCTTGCACGAGAGTGTAAGAGGAAAGAAGAAAAATATAATTCCCAGAATGAACCATTCTTGAACCATTTTGAATATAAAATGAACCTATTTCAGAGAGATCTGATGACTTAACATTAATTAACCTGAAATGTTTCATCATGTGAATTTAATGGATAATTACCTCCGCGACCAAAAGTGGACTGACGTTATGTTTTCACCCCTGCCTGCCTGTTTGTCCATCTGTCCGATTCTTTGTTTGTGAACAGGATGTCTCAAAAAGTTGTGGATGGATTTGGAGAAATATGGTGGAGAGGTTGAGTATGTGATAATGATGAAATGATTCGATTTTGGTGAAGATTCAAATCCGTATATGGATCAGATCGTTTTTTAATTGATTCTTCACCATTGAGTGATATGGCTAAAACCGATATGTAGCACGATATTTCAAAAAGTTAAGAACAGATTCAGCAGAAACTTGTTTTACTCATTGGGTGTTTGACAATGACGCATCGATGAAGTATTTTGGTGAAGATCCAAATACGGATGCGGATTCGTAATTTTTCTAATTTTGAAGTGAAATCTTCACCATCGAGTGTGATAGGGCCAAACAACTGTCCAGTCACGTGAAAAAGTAAGTATACCCCATGTAAAGTTTTGACTTTTTCAACATATTTCAACATACAGCTATTTGATCTTCATTTCAACAATATTGACAGATAGAGGTGATATAATATAACAAATATCATGAAACATTTACATTTTGTAGTGCATTGTATAATTTAAATAAACATAAATGCAAATTTCGCATGTGGAAAAAGTAAGTACACCCTTGGCTCTAATAGGTGGTGTTAGGGATATTTTCCAACAGTAGTATGTAATAGATGAACCAAAAATTCAATGTCCATAAACTTGTCAGAAGAGAGTCACAAATTTTAATTCCCGAGGAGGATAACACTTTCTGTCTACAAAGAAATAACAACAAGAAAACAATAACCTTTATCAAACCAAGGAGAGCACGCTACAATTCACAAAAGCACATTGCAAGATTCAAAGAGAGTCCCAAGTGAAATCCTGGTACAGTAGAGATGTACATCAAAGGAAACATCATAGAGATACAGTAGCATGCACAGTATACAGTCAACATACAGTGTAACCATACATAATCATAAGGATACAGTAGCATGCATAGAATACAGTTAACATACAGTATGAACATACAGAATCGCCCAGCCAAGTGAAGTATCCTGGCTATTTGGTCATCCATTCTGATTTTTATACATTTTCAAGTGGGAGGAGCAAGTGGAGGGGGGAGGAGCGAAGAGAAGGGAGGAGAGCAATAGGATTGGTTGGGAAAAGTTTGGGTGGGAGGGAGCAAGGATCGGGGGATACAATGTGATTGGTCTAGTGAAATATTGAGGTGAGGGTGCTCCCCACTGAGAAGGTTTGCATTTCAAATTCTTTAATGCAGTTTTCTGCTTTTCCATTGTCTCCTGCCAGACATCTCGGAGCCAATTTCTCTCTAATCCTGTATGAAGACTTCAAGAACATTTGAAGGTCATTCTCAGCGAAGTGGATATATCTTTTACTCATTTTTGACACGACAAGAACAAAGACCACTTACTTTATTTCAAAGCACATTTTTTAAACAATATTATCCTTAGTCATAATTAAATAATTAGTGCCTTTATTATTAAAACTATACCAAATGATTTACCATTCTGTGGTTTTGTCTGTAATTCATTTATTGTTTGATGCAAGGGTTATTATACAATATTGCAAATTAACACACCAGTAACATGAGTTTTAATAAGTCATGTTAAAACTTCAAAACAGGCATGCAATTAAATAAGAAAAGTCCTTATTTAATTAAAACAGTCACTCAATAGCTATGGCAATCCCATCCTTTTTCAATCTGCAAACTCATCTTTTCCCTCATAAGTCTAAATCAGGGGTTCCCTAACTGGGGTGCATGAATCCCCAGGGGGTGCGTGAGTCCATCCCAGGGGGTTCGTGAGACGTTTCTGAAAGTCAAAACTAGAGTACTTTTTGTTGAAAGAAAATCTGATATATCAAATAATTTATATCAACATCAACATTTTTCACAGATTCAGACAGCAATCCGCAATTCGCAAATCTGCAATTCCGCAATTCGCAATTCGCAATCACAGATTCAGACCGCAATCCGCAATTCAGACCGCAATGTCTAAGAAGCGCAAATACGATGATTCGTACATCAAGTGGGGGTTCATGAAGTTTGTGGAGAAGGATGGGACTGAACATCCGCAATGCGTTCTGTGTTACAAAGTGCTGGCGGAGGCATCGATGAAGCCATCGAAGCTAAAAGCCCACCTCGCCAGCACCCATCCGACTCATCAGAACGACTCTGAAGACGTGTTCCAAAGCAAGAAAGCTCGCTTCATGGTGAAGGGTAGCTTGACTCGGCACGGGTTCCAACCGTCGACGAAGCCTATCCTTGAAGCCTCCTACGGAGTAGCGCTCCTCATTGCAAAAGACAAAAAGGCTCGTACGATTGGCGAAACGCTTGTAAAGCCCTGCGCCGTGGTGATGGCGAACTTGGTTTGCGGACCCGAGGAGGCCAAGCAACTCAAGAGTGTTCCCCTGTGCAACAACGCCATCAAGCGCAGAATTGAAGACATGTCAAAGGATATTGTGGCTCAGGTCACACAAGAACTCCGGGAATCGCGCTGCCGTTTGAGCTTGCAACTCGACGAATCCACCGACGTAGTGAGCTGCAGTCAATTGCTGGTTTTTGCACGCTACTTGGCGGGATTTGCTGTGAAGAAAGAGTTCCTGTTCTGTTCTCCTCTCAAAACAACAACCAAATCGGTGGACATTATGAATATCATGAATCATTTCATGGAAGAAAACGGCATCGAGTGGACGAAGCTCGGATCGTTGTGTACGGATGGGGCCCCGGCGATGATGGGAAAGCGATCCGGGTTCATTGCGCTGGTGAAAGACAAGTGCCCCGACGTCATCGTGACACACTGTGTGCTCCATCGTCACGCCCTTGCGACCAAGACGCTCCCAAAGAGCTCAGTGATGTAATGGCTATCGTTGTCACAGCAGTGAACTTCATCCGCGCTCGGGCTCTCAACCACCGCCTCTTCCAGGTCTTCTGTGAAGATATCGGTGCTGCATACACTCATCTTCTGTACTACACCGAGGTGCGTTGGCTATCCCGGGGCCAAATCCTGAACCGCGTCCTCCAGCTGCGTCAGGGGATTGAAATTTTCCTGCGTGAGAAAGGCAACGCCTTGGCGGACTACTTCGGCGACCCTGTCTTCGTCGCGAGGCTTGTGTACATCAGCGACATTTTCAGGCACCTTAACGCTCTCAACATATCACTTCAAGGGAGCAGCCTCACGATCGTCGAAGCAGCGGAACGGATCAACTCGCTTCGAGAAAAGCTGCGGCTTTGGAGCAACCGCGTGGAGAAGCGGTCATTCGTCAACTTCCCGGAGCTCGCTCAAATCCTCGCGGATGACGACGCTCAGAATGATTTCTGCTCCACGCTTGTCGTCGACATCAAGGGTCATCTGAAGTCTCTGTCTGACAGTTTTGATGGATACTTTCCGAATCTGTCGGTCGATCCGTGGATACAGGATCCTTTCACGATTCTAATTGACGACATCGACGACGACAACGAGCTCAAGGATGATCTGATCGAGCTGAAGGCCTCTGGCCGCCTGAAGATGCAGTTCTCCACCGTCGCCAGTCCCTCGGAGTTTTGGGCAAGCAACTACAAGGCCTTCCCCAATCCAGCGGCGAAAGCGCTCCGAATGACACTGCCTTTCGTCACGACCTACCTCTGCGAAGCCGGGTTCTCCGCGTTGGTCGTCATGAAAACAAAGCTGCGGGCACCCCTTGATGTCGGCCCCGACATGAGGGTGGCCCTCCCCAAGACAGCTCCGAGGATCAAACGCCTCGTGGAGGAAAAACAGGAGCATCCGTCTCATCGTGTGTGATGGGTGATCGATGCGTGATACAATTCGTGATCTGATCTTGAAGTTTCCGAATAAATATTTGTTCATCTCTTGTTTTTTTTTCATTACAATATTACACTATGAACTTGATCTTTTACGAAGCACTGTTATGCGTATTATAGTATAATAATAACTCAGATCATGTCTCGAAAAGTTGGGGGTTCGTGGACACCTCTGACATCCACAGGGGGTTCGTGGGGGGATAAAGTTAGGGAAACACTGGTCTAAATCATACTGCAATCCCACAAAATATCTTTACTGAGAAGCAGAGAGCCAGAGAGAGCTAGCCTACATGGATTTTATACTTTATTATTTCCGAACCGTTGTTCAGTTTAGTTTTGTTTTAAAACTCAATACTGCGCGCAATTTTTTGTAGTTCTATCCACAATGTTTCTCAAAACCTAGTTGTAACATTAAGTTGAGGATGGACTTCAGAACTACCATCCCCCAGAAGTCACGTAGGCAAAAGTGGGAGAGGACACACCTTACAAATATTTACATCTAATTTTTTTAAACAATGGTAGTTTTCCAGATCTCTTACTGAGAAGTTTTTGTCATAACGAACATTTGTTTACCAAGCCCCTTGGTAAGTAAGCACCAATAGTAATTAGCTTTCACAAACAATGGACAGTTCTGAATACTAATTTACTCAGATATTGCGATGTCAGCTGTCAGCCATACTAAGAAAAAAACAATATCTTACTTATGAAACTTATGGAACTTCAATGAGACATACTAAATCCAACATTACATTATTTCAAAAGAACATCCCATATGTAATATTACCCTTCGTCATAAATGACCGGAGATAACTTGCCAACTGTAGGGAATCCCAAATTCTGCATGGAATGACATGGAATGCAGAACGGATTTTGTCAGTGCCGGAGATAACTTGCCAACTGTAGGGAATCCCAAATTCTGCATGGAATGATATGGAATGCAGAACAGATTTTGTCAGTACCGGAGATAACTTACCAACTGTAGGAGATCCCAAATTCTGCATGGAATGACATGGAATGCAGAACGGATTTTGTCAGTGCCGGAGATAACTTGCCAACTGTAGGAGATCCCAAATTTTTACATGGAATGACTTGGAATGCAGAACGGATTTTGTCAGTGCCGGAGATAACTTGCCAACTGTAGGAGATCCCAAATTTTGCATGGAAACCACAAAAAAACTTGCAGACTAGGAAAGCAGGTTTGTGGCTCATATAAATTACTTGCTTCATAAATTTACACTTCCGCATTCTCCTCTGCTCCTGTATCCAGGACCACAACATAGAAGTGTTCAATTTAGCCATCTCAGTCACAGGTTGACCCTGTTTTGAGGAACAATCATTCAGAATTGTAACCCTGCTTTCACAAATAATTCCTGTTCCCTTTTTTTCCCTTCGGTTCTCAGGTTAAATTTTTCCAAATTCACCTGAGGATCCCTGTCCAATAGTTCTCCACGGATATACCTTCTTGTAGCCCAGGCAGATTTTTTAACAGGTGAATAAAGGTCTCCAACGTAGGACATTTGCTTAGCCCATCGTCTGGCAGTATCCCGTATTTGTGATAGCAGTGCGTCCAATTGTTCTTTCGGTTTCCATGTCAGGAACCATCTAAATAGTGAGGGGAAGTATGAGAGTGCAACATCAAATGGAATCAATACAGATCAATCATGCACATCTCTCGGAAACTCTCATTGCAACTTGGAGGTTTGGGAGATGTAGTTGCGAAGAATTTAGCAGTGAAGCATTTAGTAAAGTAATTATGCAATTTTGCCCCTTCGTTCTTGATTTTTTTTTTCATCAAATCAGTAATATGTTCAGAGTTGTCTGGAATATAGGTACAGCATTCTGAGCCAATGATGGCACAAGTTCCACCTTTTTCAGCAAGCAACAAGTCTGAAGCCATTCTATTTTACATAACAACGGCCCTCATTGCTACCATTTCAGCATTCACTTCCACTTCAACTTCAGCAGTTTCTTTGGCAAGCCGTTCTATGCTAGATGCCAATCTTATCAACTCCTGTCCTAATATAATTGTCCCATACTGGGGAATAAGTAGCGACCCAGCCCAATCTCCTATTGAGACGGCTCTACGTCCTCTTACATTTAACCACCCCAGAGCATGTTTTCCACACACTGGATCAAGGAAATCATTTTAAAAGCATAGAATTAACACATTATAACTGACAATATAATCAATATCCCGATTATGTCCAACCTTATAACAATTTACATGGGTTCACAAGTTCCCTAGAATATTTGAAAGATTATATTTCATTATATTTGCACAATCATGTGGTCCTCTCACCAGAAGGTGAGAAGGAAATCAATCTTACTGTAATTTTAAATAATTCGTCTTCTTTCATCAACCTTACTTTCATATTTCACTTCCCAAATGTCTCGTGTAATTCACAGGTGTTCAACCAAGCATCAGCAAAATCTTTTTTGCAAATCGAATCAGAGCAAGAATCCAAAATTAACCATTTATGTATTCTTATTATAATTATCACAGATCTCCGTATCAATCTTCCAACAAAAATGTCTGAAACACATATTTATATGATTCACATTACTTTCAGCACATAATTCCTTGAAATCATCATTACCTCCCCCTTTTTTCTTTATTTTATAACAAATAAACAAAAAATAACAGTAATAATACAATAGGCCTCAATTTTCCCATCCTTAACAATTTTCTTTCAAATTATTTTCATTATCTCACATACATTATTTTACAAATCTGTTGCCAAGATCTGTATTTTCCTCCTCTCCTTTTTATTAATATCAACCATTTTCTCTCGACATGGAATAGTCCGTTATTCATATAAATAATCGTAAGAGTTCTGTAAAACATCTTCATTTTTAAAACTTAGCCAATTATTTTAAACGACATGTTTCCCCCCCCCCCCCCCCCCCCCAAAAAATAACAAGTCACATTCTTTGTATATTGTCAACATTGTTCCTCGTTTAAGTATCATCCAGAACTAAAAAAAATTTATAAACAATAAACTTGAAGATGCATTTATTTATATCCCATTAACCCAAGAACTCTCAATTGCTTGGTTTTTTAGTCATGCCATATATCCATATTTCTTTTCAAAATGTTCCTAACATACATATTAATCCCATTAGACCTCAAATAACCTACAATCCGAAAAATAAATTTGTGACATTTCAACAATGATTACAATATCATTGTACTTCTCATCCGTAACAGTTCATTCAAAGGACAGATAGTAGCTATGGAACAGGTGCATGTATATGTAACAGGTGCATGCCCCCAGGGCACCGTTTCCTTCCCTTTTCATCCACCTTATAAAATATCAGCACCATTCATTAAAAAATACTATAAATATCACATAATTCCACTCTTCCTTCAGTGAGGCCAGTTTTCCATCTGGTTCAAGATTCACATTTCATTCCATTAATTGGAGCATTAATTCCATTAATTTATCATGACTTGTGAAAAACATTGATCATTTGAACACAAATTGAACAAATTTAATCAAATAAAACACTTCCATTAACTTGACATTCACGAAATAAAATGAATTTTATGACTTTTCTCATTATTCAAAAAGTTTACAAAATGTCCCAAATCTGTATATTATTTTATACTGTGGTTACATTAAACCATATATATGTTCATATCTTAATCCAATCAGAAAATTGTCAATTTACCCCGAATATATGTCTGTACCCACATATGTCTGTATATTTTACAAAATCTAACTTCCATTAAATTGAAAAATGCTTTGCTGACCCATGCAAGATCCCTTACAAATTTTGAAAACTTCCCAATGACATAACTTCCATTTCCCTTGAAATCTGTGACTACAAACCTTTCGTACTTACACAACATCATAATAATACATAGTCCTTATCAATTTTGCCAATTTTCTGTACTATTATTTTCCCATATCAGGGTAGGTGTCATTTTTTAAAGTCTGCTCATCAATATTCGCCTATTAATTTTCAGAACTACACACAATGTTAACATTTAGACCAACGTTTTTGTCCCACAATATATTATTCAGTGTTTTCCCATCTGGTCTATCATTATTAACATTTCCAGCTCCTTTTTACCTTCCTTGGTCAATTCTCCCCAAAATTTTACCCCAAGATTAATAGCAGATATTTTCATATGCCAGATAACAACAACAACAACATGCATTTTAAGGCCATTTTCCCTGCTAGAGCAGGGGTTAGCCTTGCGATCCACATGACAATCTTCTCCATTTTGCCCTATTTTCTGCATCTTTCCTTGTTAACCCCCTTGCCCACATTTCTTCTTCCACCAACTTTAGTCAAGTCTTTCTCGGTCGTCCCCGTCCATCCTCTACTTCCATCTACATTCATTTCCATCACTCTTCTTAACCAGTCACTTTCATCCTTCCTCAACACATGACCAAACCATCTCAACCTGTTCCTCTTCACAGCATCCATCACAGGCTCTATTCCCATCATCTTTCGCAATTCATCATTTGTTTTTCTCTCTCTCAATGATACTCCGCACATCCACTGAACCATTCGCATTTCCACCCTTTCCAGCCTTCGTTGCACACTCACACACCCTCACACATGCAGCGTACACCTTTCCCTTCAGCTTCATCCTCTGACTTCCATGTGAGAGTCATGTTATCATTAAATTTCATGCGACTTTCATAGCGTTCCCATTAACTGGTAAATCAATTATTCCGAAAATTGTCTTTCAGTTCTATTCCCATGATGCCCCCCTAAACACACGTGTTAGTCCAATACAGGGTCTTTTAATTTTAATTTTCCCAGAATTTCCAATTCAAATTAATTCTCTTCCTTCCTATGAAATCTTTTGTGAAAATTTTATGGAAAGTCACTTCTTTTTCCCAAATTTACTGTAAGTTCTCCAACGATCATGTCCGACCTTGAACATTCCAGGAATCCTGCAACAAATTTTCTCATACACACTCACATTAGATCCATTTCACATATCTGTTCATGAAATTTCATAAATGATCACACAAGTAATTATCACATTGTAATGACCTCTAAACATTCCTAAACCAATAAGCTAGCCTGGCGATGCCAAATACCCCACACTTCTGTCATCTTAGAAGTCGCTGTTTGCTTTAGACAAATATTTATCAAAGCCTTCAGACAAACTATTAGCAATACTATTCCGAGGATTAAAATTATTAGGATTATTATCAAATATTTATCAAAATATTAGGATTATCATCAAACCGATGAATGACTCAATTTTTTAATGACTACATCCAAACCTAGATATTTTGAGTTCCGTAACTTTAATACCTCAAATTTTCCATTCCTTCCCTCCCTGATCCTTAGATGTAGGGATGGGTTCTTTTTAGGATCATGTTGCATAGAGCATCATTTTCCCAAACAGTGTGAACATTAAACTACACCATTACCTCTGACATCCCACAATTAACATTAGCTTTTCCATGATGTCGCGATATGACCTTATAATCCCATAAAACTCTTCGTTGCTTTAACATCCAATTGAAAATTCTCATTTAATAGCAATTCTATTAATTCCTACCATAATTGAAATAAACAATGTCACAACGTCAACAAAGATATGCAACATCTTGTTTGGTCAACGTCTTTATACTCATTTTGCTTGTCTGTCTACTTTTGTTTCCTAGTAACACCTAGTTTCCTTGTAACCTCTACCTATGATTTAATAACACTTTCCACAGTTAGACCCATCAAAATTTTTCCAATAATCATCAATTATTCATCTTCATCCGTTTTTCAACAAAACTGCATGTGAAAAAATGGAGATTTCATCAGTACTTGAAGGTGTAAAATTTGACTTTGAAATTTAAATCAACATGCATTCTGAGATGTGCCTAAACTATCAACAACTATTCTGCCATATTTTGCCTAAATTATGTCCGTAAGTCTTCAGATATATTTTTCTCGGTAATTACTGTCACACCAACACTGAAAATATAATTTCATCTCATAGCAATTTTATATTAAAATAAATAGTATGTCATTTCTCTTGAAACAATCCAGCCATAAATATTATTTGGAAGTCTTTTGCTGTCAGAACTCAATTTCTCTGCCGTCAAAGGTTAAAGTTTGGCCTCGGTGACTCCTCAGCTAATTGTCACTTTTTTCTTGACAAAAACAAATATCTTTTATATTTATCCCATTAAAAACCCATTACAATCCCATATCATGTCACCTTTGCATTGTTGAAAGCAATTAATTCCTTAACTCAATTTTACCTTACATCCTTACATCCTTACATCCTTACATTACACCCACTTTTGTCCACAAATTTTTTAGAAGTGAAACAAAATTTGTCTGTACTTTGTCTCATAGAATCCACAGTACCAACATCGCAACCTCCCATCTGTCTACACCTTGTCACAACTCCAATTCATTCTTCAAGTCACAACCCAGAGTGACTTGAGAACTATACCCAGAGTTCTATACTATACCCAGTTTCAGAGAGTAAATAATTATATATTTTTTCATTATTTTACCATTTAACTTGTTCAAAGAATGTTAATTTCGCAAAATCGAATCAACCACAACTCTCGCCATTAATATCTATTGTAAGCGTGCCACATCAATAAGTATCACTTTTTCTATGAGCCTCGACCAGAGGGTGGTTGTTACTCACAAACACTCATCGCTAGCTGTTCCATTGTCTGTTGATTTCCATTCTGCTACCGATTTCAATTGAGCCAGCAGAGTGGAATTTGGCATTTTAATTTCTCTGAGCTCATGAAATGGCCAAGGTCTGTACACAAGCTCTCTTTGCCCTGCCTTGAACCCCTGGTACTTGTCTCATTGGGAAATTAGTAATTTGGGATGGTAGTTCCGAAATCCCCTATTTGGTGACACTCTTTGAGAGGCTGGTGGCATTGGGGGAACCGGCCCACCACTTCGCAAATGATAGGCTTGGGACCCCTGCTGAGGGGCAGAGTCAATGTGGTATACCTGCTGTACACTTGTAGCACCTGCTGGGGTAGTACCTGAATCATTCATCTGTCCTATGTCCCCACTTCGCATGGTTGCAGATGGCACCTCATTAGGGGAGCCTGCAGCAGCAGCTCCTTCACCTGGCCAAGATGACACCACCTGTACTCGATTTGCCTTAGATATGCTAGGTGACGCAACAGGTGGAACAGGTACACTAGATGTCACAACAGGTGTATGTATGCCAAGCGCACCTTGACCACCAGGTACCTCTCCTTGACTCCCTACTTGTTCATAGGTAGGAGGTCGTAGTCTGCCATACAAAGGTGACGACATTGGGTGGTTTGCCATTGCCTTTCCACAAAGCGCTTAATTATTGTCTTTCATTAAACGTGAAGCATGTCTCAAAAGCTGAGTGATGGACATGAACAAAATTTGGTAGACAGATTTTGGTGCTCAACAAAGATAATCGGAACAGCCCTTAAATTAACACCAAGCAGATCCAATCAGTTTATCCCATCATTTTGACAGCATTCCAAATTCATTATATATACTTTTCACCTTTCAATAAAAAAATATATGTACCAACCAAATCTGTTTTCCTAAGCCTGGACCTGCATATGTACCAAAAAATATATATATACCAACCAAATCTGTTTTCCTGAGCCTGGACCTGCATTGTTGAGTCCACCTGTTCCTTCAAGGCACAGAAAAACATGCAGGAATTTACAAGAACAACATCGTATCTCTCCCATTTCACAAATTATGTCCGCAATGTTTTAGCCTGTTCATTAAATTTCCATCATTTGTCATGCAATAATCCTAGATATCTATGTTGAACAAAAGGCTTGCATCAAAGGCTTGCAAAAAGGCTTGCATCAATCACATAGAAGGGCTTGCATCTTTAACCTTGATCATGAATTAGAACTTCTCTGAATCGTCACTCAGAATGTCTGCCAGATCAAAAATACTCGCCCATTTCTGTAAGTGATATCATTCATTGTGCATCCTTTTGTCATAAATACATTCATTCATATGAAGGTCAGCTTCAACCACCATTCAAGTGAATGTTGGTTGTCAGCCTGTCTGGAAAACACCAACAAAGCATTTTACATTCACACCCGAGGTACAATCAGCCTAATTTTAACAGGTGCACCTGTCTACTTGACTAAATGTCATGCACACCTGCAAACAATATTTTCACCCATATCTCTGACACACCATTGCAAAGCACACTCTGCCACACACCAAAACTCACTCTTGATACTTCAAGGCATGCACACAATCACCTGAGCTCATGCCAAAATACAGGGCACTCTTGATACTTCAAGGCATGCACACAACAACGAACAACTGTTCACCACTACTTAAGTGAGTGAACACAGTTGGAACCACCGCTACGATGCGGACACCCGTGTTTAACCTGTCAAAATCTAATTTTGACCAAACACATGCAACATTATCACCACTTTTTCTGCAGAAGAGTGAGTGACTGTTCAGAACCACCGCTACAAAAAAAATGCGGACATCCGTGTTTAACTTGTCAAATCTAGTGGCAACACACCACATTGACAAAACACTCCTGGGGTATTTCACACGATCAACCGTCTGGTATACCCACCAACCAAATAACCTGACAAACCAAATAACACACCACACTGCAAATTTATGCAAGAACAGACAGACAGTTGATACAAATAGTTAACACAATGCAGCACCCTGTGACCATAATACTCGGGAATCAAAATCTGTAATCAGTTCGTTAGATGCGTTACTAAGCGACCAAGAGGAAGAGGAGAGTACAGCTTTGTGCTCAAGTCTTTGTTTTCCCAGGTCGTCCTAGAGTTAGCAAGAAGTCACGGTCGCCATCTTGTTAGGGATATTTTCCAACAGTAGTATGTAATAGATGAACCAAAAATTCAATGTCCATAAACTTGTCAGAAGAGAGTCACAAATTTTAATTCCTGAGGAGGATAACACTTTCTGTCTACAAAGAAATACACAGCAAGAAAACAATAACAATTATCAAACCAAGGAGAGCACGCTACAATTCACAAAAGCACATTGCAAGATTCACAGAAGGTCCCAAGTGAAATCCTGGTACAGTAGAGATGTACATCAAAGGAAACATCATAGAGATACAGTACCATGCACAGTATACAGTCAACATGCAGTGTAACCATACAGAATCATAAGGATACAGTAGCATGCATAGAATACAGTTAACATACAGTATGAACATACAGAATCGACCAGCCTAGTGATGTATCCTGGCTATTTGGTCATCCGTTCTGATTTTTATACATTTTCAAGTGGGAGGACCAAGTGGAGGGGGGAGGAGCGAAGAGAAGGGAGGAGAGCAATAGGATTGGTTGGGCAAAGTTTGGGTGGGAGGGAGCAAGGATCGGGGGATACAATGTGATTGGTCAAGTGAAATATTGAGGTGAGGGTGCTCCCCGCTGAGAGAAGGTTTGCATTTCAAATTCATTAATGCGATTTTCTGCTTTTCCATTGTCTCCTGCCAGACATCTCGGAGCGAATTTCTCTCTAATCCTGTATGAAGACTTCAAGAACATTTGAAGGTCATTCTCAGCGTAGTGGATATATCTTTTACTCATTTTCGACACCACAAGAACAAAGACCACTTACTTTATTTCAAAGCACATTTTTAAAACAATATTATCCTTAGTAATAATTAAATAATTACAGTGCCTTTATTATTAAAACTATACCAAATGATTTACCATTCTGTGATTTTATCTGTAATTCATTTATTGTTTGATGCAAGGGTTATTATACAACATTGCAAATTAACACACTAGTGACATGAGTTTTAATAAGTCATGTTAAAACTTCAAAACAGGCATGCAATTAAATAAGAAAAGTCCTTATTTAATTAAAACAGTCACTCAATAGCTATGGCAATCCCATCCTTTCTCAATCTGCAAACTCATCTTTTCCCTCAAAAGTCAAAATCATACTGCAATCCCATAAAAAGATCTTTACTGAGAAGCAGAGAAGCAGAGAGCCAGAGAGAGCTAGCCTACATGGATTTTATACTTTATTATTTCCGAACCGTTATTCAGTTTAGTTTTGTTTTAGAACTCAATACTGCACGCAATTTTTTGTAGTTCTATACACAATTTTTCTCAAAACCTAGTTGTAACATTAAGTTGAGGATGGACTTTGGAACTAGCATCCCCCAGAAGTCACATAGGCAAAAGTGGGAGGGGACACACCTTACAAATATTTACATATAATTTATTAAAACAATGGTTGTTTTCCAGATCTCGTACTGAGAGGCTTTTGTCATAACGAACTTTTGTTTACCAAGCCCCTTGGCAAGCAAGCACCAATAGTAATTAGCTTTCACCAACAATGGACAGTTCTGAATACTAATTTACTCAGATATTGCAATGTCAGCTGTCAGCCATACTAAGAAAAAAACAATATCTTACTTATGAAACTTATGGAACTTCAATGAGACATACTAAATCCAACATTACATTATTTCAAAAGAACATCCCATATGTAATATTACCCTTAGTCATAAATGTCCGGAGATAACTTGCCAACTGTAGGGAATCCCAAATTTTGCATGGAATGACATGGAATGCAGAACGGATTTTGTCAGTGCCGGAGATAACTTGCCAATCCCAAATTTTGCATGGAAACCACAAAAAAACTTGCAGACTAGGAAAGCAGGTTTGCGGCTCATAGAAATTACTTGCTTCATAAATTTACACTTCCACAGTGGTATTGCCCCCTTTGGCAGAAACAACCTCAAGCAGGCATTTCTTATAACTGTCTACCAGTCTCTGACATCGACTGGGAGAAATTTTTGCCCACTCCTCCATGCAGAATTCTTTCAGCTGTGTGATGTTTGAGGGGTTTTTTACATGCACAGCTCATTTCAAATCCCCCCACAACATCTCGATGGGATTTAGATCCGGGCTTTGACTGGGCCATTCCAGAACCCTCCTTTTCTTTCCTTTCAGCCATTCCTTGGTGGATTTACTGGTATGTTTAGGGTTATTGTCATGTTGCAAGGTCCACCTTCGGTTGAGCTTCAACTTTCTGACAGATGGCCTCACATTATCCTCAAGCACCCTCTGATACAATGAAGAATTCATAGTGGTTTCTATGATGGTGAGCTGCCCAGGCCCTGATGCAGCAAAGCTGCCCCAAACCATAATATTCCACCACCATGCATTACAGCTGGTATCAGGTTCTTGTGGTCAAATGCTGTCTTTGGTTTTCGCCAAACATGTCTTCTGGTACTGTGGCCAAATAGCTATACCTTTGACTCATCTGTCCAGAGCACATTGTTCCAGAAGTGCTGGTCTTTGCCGGGGTGTTCATTGGCACACTTTAGTCTTGCCCTGATGTTCTTTCTGGACAGCAAAGGTTTCCTCCTGGCACACCTCCCATGTCGATCAAATTTGTGCAGCCTCTTTCTAATGGTGGACTCGTGCACTTTGACATCAACAGTGGCAAGAGCTACCTGCAGGTCCCGTGATGACATTCTGGGGATCTTCGAGACTTCTTTCAGCATCTTGCAGTTTGCTCTCGGGCTGAACTTGCTGGGGTGGCCTGGCCTGAACAAGTTGGCAGTTGTTTGGAATCTTGGAGGAACCTGTCTTATTTAAACCTCAGACATTTAGTTTGGTTTGCTCTTTGTTGTTGAAGTGTGCGGAGTCACCATGCCTAGATCAAAAGAGCTCTCTGAGGCCTTTGGAAAGAAGGTTATAGATGCCTACGAGTCTGGGAAGGGATTTAAAAAGATCTCCAAACAATTTGAAATGAATCATTCGACTGTCCGGAAGATCATCTACAAGTGGAGAAGATTCCAAACAACTGCCAACTTGTTCAGGCCAGGCCGCCCCAGCAAGTTCAGCCCGAGAGCAGACCGCAAGATGCTGAAAGAAGTCTCTAAGAACCCCAGAATGTCATTACGGGACCTACAGGTAGCTCTTGCCACTGTTGATGTCAAAGTGCATGAGTCTACCATTAGAAAGAGGCTGCACAAATTTGATCTACATGGGAAGTGTGCCAGGAGGAAACCTTTGCTGTCCAGAAAGAACATCAGGGCAAGACTAAAGTTTGCCAATGAACACCTTGGGAAAGACCAGCACTTCTGGAACAATGTGCTCTGGACAGATGAGTCAAAGGTAGAGCTATTTGGCCACAGTACCAGAAGACATGTTTGGCGAAAACCAAAGACAGCATTTGACCACAAGAACCTGATACCAACTGTAAAGCATGGTGGTGGAAATATTATGGTTTGGTGGCAGCTTTGCTGCATCATGGCCTGGGCAGCTCACCATCATAGAATCCACTCTGAATTCTTAATTGTACCAGAGGGTGCTTGAGGATAATGTGAGGCCATCTGTCGGAAAGTTGAAGCTCAACTGACGGTGGTCCTTGCAACATGACAATGACCCTAAACATACCAGTAAATCCACCAAGGAATGGCTGAAAAGAAAGAAATGGAGGGTTCTGGAATGGCCAAGTCAAAGCCCGGATCTAAATCCCATCGAGATGTTGTGGGGGGATTTGAAACGAGCTGTGCATGCAAGAAACCCCTCAAACATCGCACAGCTGAAAGAATTCTGCATGGAGGAGTGGGCTAAAGTTTCTCCCAGTTGATGTCAGAGACTGGTAGACAGTTATAAAGAAACGCCTACTTGAGGTTGTTTCTGCCAAAGGGGGCAATACCACCTATTAGAGCCAAGGGTGTACTTACTTTTTCCACATGCGAAATTTGCATTAATGTTTATTTAAATTATACAATGGACTACAAATTGTAAATGTTTCATGATATTTGTTATATTATATCACCTTTATCTGTCAATATTGTTGAAATGAAGATCAAATAATTGTATGTGGAAATATGTTGAAAAAGTCAAAACTTTACGTAGGGTGTACTAACTTTTTCACGTGACTGTATATATCAAAATATCTCAAAAAGTTGATTACGGATTATGACAAAACTTGGTGGGTTAGTTATGCGAAAAGAACAAGCAGATTTGATTTTGGTTAAAGTCCGAATCCAGATATGGCCAATCAGTGTGAATTAAACAACGCTGAATTAAACACAAAGCCCATTGAAATAACTTTATTAAAAATCAAATTTAATACAGTACATTTATAAGTAACCAGGTACATGTGTTTTTGTACACTGCTCCTTTCATATTCTATATCTAGGTGCTGCATGACGTCATCACTGGGTGCTGAAGAGGGCCCGGCGATGACGCGCACCGAAAGGGAGTGTTCAGTTTTCACTCCGTTTGTTTGTTTGTCCGGGCGATATCTATCTGTAATTTGGGCAAAATGGTGAGCAAGTGCTTTGGCAAAAAACGGTATTTAATTTTTTTTATTAATCAATTAATTGATTAATTACTTCATTATTATCGAATTATTAAGTACTTATTTATTTTCTTTCTCATTTTGGCAATACCTCAAGCACATCTTTTGAGCTAGGAAGTTGATATTTGGATATGACAATGACCAAGTGATTTGGCTATAAAGGATATTTTTGATTTATTGATTAATCAATGATTCAATTGATTTTTCAATTTTTTCTGATGAATTACTTAATTAATTTCAAAAAGTTACAGATTTGGATGAAAGTGTGGTGGTTTAGGTATGCTATTAGCCAATTGATTAAGAAATTAATTATTTTACGATTATTATTGTTTTAATAATAATCTATGTAATTATTATTATTTTATATTAAAATAATGTCTACAATATAATTATTAGTTATTTATTTATATTATTTACACAATTTATCAATTCATCAATTAATTATTGTGCACCGCTCTCCCCCCAATGCCGTCTCCATGTGCTGCACTACGTAGTTGGAACTTGCACCGAGTGCCGTGAGTCATAAATGCGATCACGGAAGTGGAGAAGTCGAACCGGTAACCTACTTTGGCGGGTTCTGGCGCCACTGTGGAAGGTCACACGTTCCTCCAACTGGCTGAGGTGGTAGATACGACTGCGGTCGACGCGACCGTACCAGCCGAGGCTCGCTGAGGCGCAGTGAGCGTCGTGAGCCGGCAAACTTGCAAACATGTCCACGCTTTACGAAATTCAAATTCTCGCACTAAAATGCCCAACCTGCAACTTGGAACTCATCGCCATGCCTTCGCTCGCAATGGTCCCAAAACGAAGTATGTTCTTCACGGACCCTGGCATTGCCTTCAAGTTTAGTTTCCCGGCATGCCATGCACTCCTTTTTGCCCACACCTTCTCTCTGGAACATTGTTGGCCGCAACCATTGGTCAGCAAATGGAGGGCAGGGCTATTTGCACAGTTCGACCCCTCCCTTCGTTTGTGCTTCCATGCGCCACGAGAAAATGATCCTCATAAGTGTCGATAGATGATAGATGCAACAAAACAAATTTGCCATCCCCCAAAAGTTCCGCTCGGGCGGCCGCCCTCCTACATCCCACCTTTCTTCCCTCAACCCCTTGCTACGCTAGTACCCTTTCAGGATTGTAACTCTGGTCATAGAAACTGCTTCAGCAGCACCAAATAGATTCAACAAAACAAATTTGCCACCCCCCAAAAGTTCCGCTCGGGCAGCCGCCCTCCTACGTCCCATCTTTCCGCCCTCAACCCCTTGCTACGCCTGTACCCTTTCAGGATTGTAACTCTGGCCATAGAAACTGCTTCAGCAGCACCAACCCTCTGTATGGAACATTACACGGTTCATTATCTGATATTTACCTCATATAATTTTATAATTACTTTGCTTATTGCATGTTTTTACGGTGTCTGGGCAGAGCCGTCTAGAACAGTGTTTGTCCGTCCGTATGTATGTATGTATGTATGTATGTATGTATGTATGTATGTATGTCCCCTCAAACGTATACCAATCAGAGCTGAGAATCTGGTCACATGATAGGGTGATGTGATTACGTCTGATGTGATTACGGAGGTGCTGCAGCTGACTCTCCATGCACCGCCATTTTGATTTATATGCAGTTCATGCCGAACATATTGTCGCACCTGTCATATACCACAATTGCCATGCTCTACCTCCTATGTTTTTCATTCAGTGTGAAACACAAACAAACCGATTGTTAAAATGACCATCAAATATCGAAAGCATCAGCGTTACGTCTCTTCCAACAATATGGTACATATAGGCCTCAGGAGTTATGCCTCACCGTCTGCTTCGGACAAATTAAACCCAGGTTTCTTAATACAGTGGTTTCGTTTCAGTCGTATCGTTTTCGTAGTAATAATAATATTATAGTAAATATAACCATAACACTTTAATCCCAATGTCGTGAATGGAAAGTTAATGGATTGAAGCAGTGTAAAAGCGGAAGTAAGGAATTCACCTCGGTTTTTAAAAAATAATAGAATTTTCGTAATAATAAGGTAACGTTATTATTATTATTATAGTAAATCTAATCGTAACACTAATCCCTTTGTTGTGACTGCAAATGTGCTGGAGGTTAAATATATATCTTATATATATTAAAGTAGAGGAAGTTTTGTGTCCGGCCGTCATGCTACGTCATTACTCATTATGTATATGATGTCATTTCGGCGTAAACACCCGCTCACTTCGAGAGCGGCAGGAAAGGTCATTACTCTGTGGGGTATATATATTACAGTCGATCTCTGGTTGGGTCTCAAGAATATTGGGTGTGTGTTCATTTACCAAGTTTATTGTGGAGAGATCGTCAAGTGGTTTGGGCATTAGAGCAAGCACTCCATTCAAAACCCTGAAGGAGCGGCTGGCTTGGCAAGCGCTTGCTAGCTGCTTGGTAAATGAGCACATCTCAAACCTTGTGGGGTATATAGATTACAGTAGATCTTTGCTCAGTTCTGTAAGTAAAATTTACCTCACGGATGTCTGGATTTCTCCAAATTTCTTTGTTTAATGTTATAAACAGCATTAGCGACTGTTTAAAAAGCTAATCATATGTGTTTGTGGTTTATAATATTTTACAAGCTCGGCTACGCTGCTGTTAGACTTTTGGTCTTGTTCATTGCATATCTTCACATTATTGGTACCTTTATGATTATGTTTATCTTTTTATTTGTCTCATGTTCTTTTGAAAATGAAATTCATAAAAAGTGTATGTAACTTTAAAACAAACATTTACAAGACATTGAAATACAGTACAACTTGTCATACTCAGATTCAGGTTTTACTGGTAGTTATTAACTGCAGCATCTCCCTCAGCATATCTGGAGGAAAGCCCTATGAATACGTTTTGAATGACGATCAGTCCTGGTCCGTCGAAAAATCAAAAACACTTGCGTTGTTTTACCGGTACGTCATCTCATAATGCTGATGAGGGTCTTTAAATACAGGGAATATGATAATTATTTCATTATGTTCTATAAATACTTTGAGATGACGTTTATTGCGCTAAGATTATTTGAGAATGTGATGTGACTATTGGATAAAAACTTATTCAGTGGTTGTTTGCATATAATATCTGCCAAAAATGGGATATTTGATATCTTACCAACTTAGTCCGTGGGCCAGGCGGGCCAACCGTGCACCCCCCCCCCCCCCTATGATCCTACTTCTTGGGTGTCATTTTGTTTATTGGTATCTCCCATAATGGAAAAAAGATGTTAACAAGACAAAAACTCATTTGGTCTATGTTTTTTAACTCCCTATTTCGATCTTTGTCAAAATGACGTTTTTTCACAGATTGCCCTATTTCTTGGGGTCGGTGAATTTTGTACTTGCAACTGAGGCTTCTTCTCCGTAAAGATATGTCCAAATTGGACTAAATTTGGACCATGTTAGCATTAACTTTATCACAATCAACAGACAAAATGTTATGGATGTAGTTGTTTGTCTTCATTTATTAATGACGTCAAATAATTTGCATATCATGGTACATATTAGATGACATAACAGTTTAGCATATATTATGTGTTCCTCTTAATGAATGTAAGCGTTTATGGTTACATAATTCCATTTAGATACATTACAACAATGATTAAAGCAACCAAAGCTTTAATGGCAAATAGTTTTATGTGATAGATTTCTATATCTTTTTCTATTTACCACACTTCATGAACACTATTGAGTGCAATAGTGACAGGATGTCTCAGTCATCTCTTTCTTATGTACAAAGTGGTCTTAAATCTGAGGTAATAAATAGCACACAGGAAAAAAAGACAATTGTATGTAAAATGGTCACAAAATCTAATCACACTGCGAATCAAAGTATTCAAAATATCCCTTGGGTACTCTTTGTGCGATGAACCTTACACACGGTTCCTTATGTTCAGTTTAAACGGATTAATAAACAATACACTGTTTAACACCCAAACTTCGTAATTCTTGAATACAATAATTTGATAATGTAAACTGTTAACTACTTTTGTTTTGAATAATTGTTTTTAGTTCACAATTCTTAGTTGTACAAATATTTTATCACAATAAACAGAGGAAATGAATCTTGAATATTACATGTATGATGCTTCAACAGAAATAATAAAAACCATCGCTTCTATTGAATATGCATACTGTTACTTATGCAGGCATTATTCTGGTTAAAAGACTAGGTTACATAAACAGAAGGAGTAAAGTTGGGAGGTCATACTTGATTCCTATCGTCCTGAAAAATTCGCTCTCATAAAACAAAAATAAATCTAACATCAGATTTTTGTGTGTGTTTTAACCATACTTGTAATAGTTACATGCATTTAGGGTTAACCCTAACCCTAAACCTAACCTGCCACCTACTAAAGAAGAGGTATAACAACTGGTTTCTGACAGCAGGATCACACTGTCACTTAAATCAACTATTAAAATTGGATGCAAAAAAATGTTTGTTCCCTTGATTTAGTCAGGGGGACTGTGTTGTGATATAAAGACCCGTGGGATTTAAATGATTAGAACATGCCACCTACCTAGGTAGACTATTTAGGTCCCAAGGAGTAAGAAAATCCATGTTGGCAAAATTGGAAGTCTTGCAGATGGCGGCCATCTTGGATTTCAATTTTATTTTTTACAAATTATTACGTTATTATTAATTAACGTTATAATTAATTATTTTACAAAAATTTCATTACAAATTATTGATCGACGTCATGTGAAAAGAGGAATAACAGCCCACTTGACTACTGTGCAAGCTTTGTTTACCTTGTACGTTGAGGCTTTCTTCAAAGACAAAGGGGAACTACACCACAAATGCGCTGAAAAGGCTGACAAGCTCAACAAAGCATGCAGAGATAATAATGTTGAGAAAATACAGAGAGCTCATGAAGATATGAAACATACAGTGGATTCACTTGGAATCCTGGATAAGATGAGTGCATTTGATGAAGCTATAGCTAACAGACCACTGGCACGGGCCATCTGCCAGTATATGACAATGGTTTTGGAAATGCTAACGTACATAAGAGCAGTGCGAAGCGGTGACTGGATGCTTCAGCTTGATGCAACGGAAACGTTTGTAAAGTACTTCTTTGCCCATGACAAGTTGAACTATGCCCGCTTGCTTTCTGTGTACTTGGCAGACATGAAAGCTTTGGCCAAATCAGATCCAGAAATATGGGCCGAGTTTATGGATGAAAATTGGGTTGTCAACAAGAACATCAACCCATTCTGTGCAATTGGTCCCGATCACGCTCTCGAGCAAGTAAACCGGATGATGAAAGTACTTGGTGGACTCATTGGTATTACACTCAGCCCCTTGGCCCGTGCAAAGTTCTTCTTAGTGGCACCAGATCTTGTCCCGGCTAGCAAAAGAAGCAGAGGCAATAGCTGTTGTACCAAGAAACCAAACAATGAAGCAGCATCATGAGAATACAGATGCCAAAACCAAACTACAGGTGAAGAACGTAGCTGCACTGAAGGATACTATCAACAAGTTCACAAACCCCTTTACAGATGAATGTGAGCAGTTGATCAATATGGTTACCAAAGCCGTCATGCCAGAGAGAGTCCTACATGGCATTTGCAGAAGAACACAGATTGGAGAGGAGTGTTTTGCTCAATTTATTTCAGATAGAATCACTACAAACAATGTCAACATTTGGGCGCCAATGAAGAAACAGAAGTTGCAGATGTGGTCGTCAAGTGCGATGAAAACTCAGACAAAAATTGAAGACAAAACTGTGGAACTCCAGGAAGATCGGGCACTGTTTGCCCGTTTACTGGTAGTATCCCAAGCAAGAGATATTGACCTTAAGCAAGCTGTTGGTACATATGAATTTTCTGTAGTACCGAGGTCGTTGTTTGCAGCCGATGGTTCACTCCTTCACACCACATCGAAGAGTGACCTGATGTTGATACTAGAAAACCTGCCAAAGGTTGAAGCAGTGACCCAGGAAAATAATAACCAAAGAGTTGATCAAGCTGGAGTCAACTATAAGTGTGTTGCTGTCATCGATGCAATGGCTGATTTACAAACATTGGCATCAAAACCTGTCATGACCTAGCAAACCACTTCATTGGATGCCACTGGCAGAAGTATGGTGACTACGACGAGGTACATTTGGTGTTTGACCGTTATGACACTGGAGAATCTCTGAAAGCTTCAACCCGTGAGAGACGTTTGGGTGGTAACAGGGCAGTGGCGTATCATATTACTGATTCCACATCAATTGGCAAACTAAGCATGCAGCAGTTGCTTGCCCATGTGTCAACGAAAGATGCATTAACTGCCTATTTGGCTGAAAAGATACTGCAACATGATGCAACAATGGGCAAGTCCCTTGTGGTTGCCTGGCGGAATAAGGCAAGAGCAACACATAGAGCAGTAGTTGACCTCTCAAGTAGTCAAGAAGAAGCAGATACCAAACTCATTCTGCATTCCATTGATGCTTCTGTAAATGGTGCTACCTCTCTAGACATCCACTCACCAAACACCGATGTGCTTGTACTTGCCATCAGACGATACCCCAGTTTATGTCCAAATACTTCCTTTGTAACAGGGGCTGGTCAAAAACATAGGGTGATACCCCTTGAGCCCATCTACAGTGCCTTGGGAAAGCTGCAGCTCTACCGGGATTTCATGCACTATCAGGAGCAGATGTCACAGGAAAATTTGCTGGAAAAGGAAAGAATAAATTCTGGAAAGTACTGCAGGAACTTGATCCAACTGATGAGATAGTAAATGCCCTTGTACAGCTAGGAACAACAGATGAACTACCTGACACTTTGTTTGCTGCAATTGAATCATTTGTATGCAAGTTGTATCTCCCTAACACAGAGCTGTTGAATGCAGCTGATGTAAGGTGGTGGCTATTCAAGAAGAAGCAAGCTCAATCAGAAGGTTTACCTCCAACCCAAGCTGCACTGCGTAATGCCATCTTGAGAGCGCACTACCAGGCCATGATTTGGAATAATGACATCATTGCAAATCCAGACCTACCAGAACCGCTGGAATGTGGTTGGAATTTGGTAGATGGCCGATATAAACCAGTCATGACAACCTTGCCGCCTGCTCCGCAAGCAGTAATTGATCTGGTGAAATGTTCCTGTGCAAAGACACGATGTTCAAGTAATCGCTGCAAATGTAGAAGGAATGGATTGAATTGCACAGATCTTTGTAGCTGTAGTGAGGACTCAGAATCATGTGACAACTCAGAAGACACAGTTCTCTCAGATGATGAAGAGGAGGATAGTGATAGTGAAGATGAGTTATTTTAACTTCCACAAGGATTGGAGCAGGCAATAAACTCTGGCAACCAACCACACAACTAGCATGTAGTATGGACAATGTACCACTGACTCAAAAGGATGAAATATTGATGTCATATTGGCAGTCATTTTGAATTTTCATATATTCATTCCTTGACTTGATAAGTGTATGTTCAACGACTAAACTTAGCCTAACCTCACAGAACATTCATGGCCTTATAGCAACAATAGGCCTTAATACGTACATTTTGAAATCCAAGATGGCTGCCCTCTGCAACACTTTCAAAATTGCCAACATGGTTTTTCATGTTCTTTGGTACCTATTTAACACATTCATTTAGGTGGGATCTTCTAATCATAAAAATTCCACGGGATTGCATAGTCTCCCTGACTAATTACCTATTTTAAAAGTTGAAACAGAAATAAACAGAAAGAACAAAAACCATGATTAAAGTTTCTTTAAATTTCATCTTCACTATCTGTGTCATGATCTGATCCATAGCACTGATCATCATCATCTTCTGAATAGTACTCGTCATCACTTGGTTCCTCTTCCACTGATACAAGAACATCAACAAGCCTAGGTGGTAGGATATCATTAGTTGTCCACAGTGGTTCCAACCTGTCTCCATTCTTTGTCCAGCCATGACCATCTGTTGGTGCTGGAATGGCAGGGTTGAATTCATGAGCCCTCTTCCATATTGCTACCTGGTAATTCACCTTGCGGATACGTTGTTCAAGACTGTTCTTACATGGTGGGAATGAGGATAGATCAACATGAGCAGAACTACTGAGTTCCTCTGCATCTCCTTTGCACTTCTCCTTCATCATGATGAAGCGAACTTCATCAATGTCTGTGAGCCGTGATTTGCTATATAATGCACAAGTGAATTCCTCAAGTTTAGAAATTAATTCACTTGAGACAGTCCAGGATTCCCCAAGGTCTGACAGAGGTTTAACAAATTTGGTCGACTGCTGCAACAGTTTGATTGGCTTGACTTTGCCAATTCCTTTGAAGGCACTTGTTGAATCACAGCCTGAGAAAGCATGGAGTCCAAGTAAAGCTGAGCAGTATTCAGAGGAGGACTGCTTTGCAAAATGGGTGACATCTATTGGCCTTTGCTTGTTGCCTCTTCCTGTGTCAAAAAGCACTCGGATGTCTGGAATATGGTAGGCATAATGAAGTAATATGAAAAAGATATCACTGTCCGGGCTTTTGACTTGTACATGATCATACCCGTGCTCTTTGCCATAGTTGCAGTACAGGATCATGCGCGAGTCAGTTTCTTCCTGGTTTGACTTCAGGGATTGGATCTCAGACCGCAATGTTTGTTTCCCATTCTGAGAAGTAAGAAGGTGGGCTTCTCCTTCACGAATGAAGATCACGAATATACTCGGTCACATGACTGTATCTTAACCAATCAGTAAACTAGAATTTATCACCCCATTATATAATAAAAAACAATGCATAGTCCACTCTCAGCCAATCATTTGATTAGGATCCAGGTGACCAGTATATAAATATGTATATTCAAATGTTAATAAAATATCCCCAGTTAACGTAACACAGACACATTAACTGCATATCATTAATCATTTAGTATCATTAATCATTTAGTTTGCACAATTTCCATTTCATGACATAATTACAATTTTAACTATTTTGCCCAGATGCCATCATGACTCTTAAAACATGACACAGCCATATCATGGGAATCACCTTGATATTTCTTCATCAGTACATTAATCTGGTGCAATAATCATTATCTCATTCTGTTGTGATGTGTATAGAAAATCGCATGTGCCATGATATGCAAATTATGTGATGTCATTAATAAATGAAGACAAACAACTATATCCATAACATTTTGTCTGTTGATTGTGATAAAGTTAATGCTCACATGGTCCAAATATAGTCCAATTTGGACATATCTTTACGGAGAAGAAGCCTCAGTTGCAAGTACAAAATTCACGGACCCCAAGAAATAGGGCAATCTGTGAAAAAACGTCATTTTGACAAAGATCGAAACAGGGAGTTGAAAAACATAGACCAAATGAATTTTTTTCTTGTTAACATTTTTTTCCATTAGGGGAGATACCAATAAACAAAATGACACCCAAGAAGTAGGATCATAGGGGGGGTGCACGGTAGGCCCCTCTGGCCCACGGACTAACTTTCTTCCTTCTAAATTCTCATGACATCCTTTCCCTTTTTTCTGCACACACTTATCAAGGAATCTAAAATTCATAATTGATCCATTTGTGATGAAGAGAAAGGATAAAGCTGCAAAACAGGAAGAAAATACAGAATGAAACAAACTTTAATCTCAATTGAAATGTGAACATTTTTGTTGCAGAATGTTGCTTTCATTTCAGTTTTGTTTTCTGTTACAACCATCACGTTGCAACGATTTATAAAATAAATAAATATCATGAAGAGGAATAAACAATCACTGAAGAATGCTTAACCAGACCCCAGTAATGATGGTGAGAGCATCTGCTCTGAGTCTGGGAGGTCAGCGGTTTGATCATGACCCTTGCTGAGTCATAACCAAGGCTTTATAAATGGTACATATGACTTCCTTGCTTGAAGATCAGCATTTGAAGAATAGAGCAACGAGAAACACTATATGGTAGCATCCATTCGAAGGAGGAAACTTCTAAATTTTCCAGATGAGTGTGAAGGAAAGCAAAACAAAGATGGCGTCACAAGTAAACAGATTGCCGCTGGGAAGTTTGGCACTTACCACATGCTCAGTGGTTGTGTTTGTCTGCAGTCAAGTCTGGTGTTATCTCATGCCTTACTACCTCGGAGATCATTAGACCTTAAAGGAGGACATCAGGAAGATTAATTTGGAGGAGAAACCCAAATATATGAGCACTGCAGAGGCAGGGAGCTTATTTAAAGAAAGAAGCCATCGGCCATCTTTGGTCGGATTACAAAACAAGATCTCTGCCTATGTAAAGGCTAATGTATTGTCTTTGTGCTAATTTTGAACAAAATCGGTCAATGCATGTTCAAGAAATGGTTGGGGACACGTTTAAGTAACAAAATGCCGTTAGTCGGCCATCTTTGATATGATCTCGAAAAAAATGACGTGCATTTGTAACATCAATACATCATTAATTATCTTTATGCCAAGTTTGAACAAGATCGGTAAATGCATATCTGAGAAATAGTTGAAGACGTGGTCAATATCAGGTTTTTACAACTTAAATAGCCACCAGTCTACCAGTCGGCCACCTTTGATAAGTTCGCAACAGAAAGTGAGGTGCCCATGTATCTCATCAAGTTCTGTGCTTTTGCCAAATTTGAACAAAATCAGACCATGCATGTTCAATAAATGGTTGGGGATATGTTTAAGTAGCAAAATGGCCGCCAGTCGGCCATCTTGGATCTGATCCCGAAAATAAATGATGTGCATATGTAGGCCTTTATTTATTATCTGTGTGCCAAGTTTGAACAAGAATGGTGAATACATGACCGAGAAATGGTTGAGGAGGTGAACACAATCGGGTTTTTTTTTTACAACTAAACTAGCCACCAGTCGGCCATCTTTGATTGCATCATGAAACGAAATAATGAGCCTATGTTTCATCATGTATTGTCTTTCTACCAAGTATGAACAAAATCAGTCCATACATCTCCAAGATATGGTTGCAGACACATGCACGGATGGACAGACGAGGCACAATACATAAGCCCCCGTTTCGGACTAAGTCAAACGGGGGCTAATAATGATGACTCTAACATTATAGAAAACACAGAAGATTTTTTTTTTGGAGTAACCTTTGACCCATCACTAAAATTAGTTTGCACTTAGGAAGGGCATACTAAAGGTAATTCCATACTTTTGGTCATTTTAAGAAATACTTGAAACACTGAACAATAGAACATTATCATTCTTTCCAATTCAACATGGGAACACCCAAGTAGGAATATTGCTCAGCAGTCTGGAATCGCCTCCTAAATAAAGATGAGGAAAGACTGCAAAAGGTGCAAAGAAGAGCAACGAAACTTGTCAATGAAGTGAACGATTTGAGATAGCAAAAAGACTAAAACCCCTAAATATCCCAACTTTAAAGCAGAGGAGGAAGAGAGCCAATAGGTTGCAAGTCTTCAAAATTATGAACCAATTTGATAACATCCCTGGGGAAATATTCTTCAGCAGACCACCAGGCAAACGCACACAAGGAAACTGCTTCATGAGATTCAAGGGAAATTGCCAGAAGGAGATAAGAAAAAACACATTCAGTCAAATAACGATTCACGGTGGAACAACCTCCCCAGAGAATGTTTTCAAGTGTGCTACGATGAACCAATTCAAGTCGAATGTAGTTAGTACTGGAAAGATGACCCAGAAAAGTATGGTCCAACAGATACTATGTTAACACAAAGGAAAATTCATTGGATGGGACGAACAGTCAGGTGACTGAAAAATCCTGGAACAAGTGATTGATTCATATGTACTTGCCTGCATGTGTGTGTGATTTGTTTTTCAGCTCATCCATGAGTCTGAGACCATGTAGATAAAATATCTTGAAAAATTGCCTGCATTTAATGATAACCTTCATGTATTAAAAAACTATTAATTTCCTGGGAGGGATCAGTCCCCGTCAGGGGTTTTTGCTTTTCCAATTGCGGAGTCAATGGTTGACCCAAACACAAAAAGTTGAAAACCCTTCATGTACGAAATGCAAGCAGAAAGTTTACATTGTATCTTATATATTACACAATGTAAGTTTACTACCTCGTATTCGTTCGCAGGTCAGACTTGGTGGAATTCCAATATCAATATGGTGATGGAAGTGGCATATTTGGTAAAAAGAAATTCTTCGCCACGTTTAAGGCCAAGGACCTAAGTGAGTATTTTTTAAAAACAACATATTTTACTTGTGTTATGGATTCGTCCCTTCCACTGTGGTGGTTTTCATCCACTTGAAACCCTTCTGGTTCTATGTAGTATTATTATAGGGGTTTGAAGGAAACGGCGATTATGGTTATTGTTGTTTAAAGGAAATGGTTATTGTGGTTAAAAGGTTAAAAAGGCTCATGGAAAAACGAGACAGGAAACGGGATCGAGCACCGGAGGACGACGAGAGAGAGGAGGAAGAAGAAGGCGTGAGGGAAGTGTAAAGACGTTTTTGTAGAAGCTCCATACCTAGCGTGGTCGAGCTTACATCACGAGTGAACTTTGAGTCCTGGAAAGGAATCTGATGCGATTGGTGTTATCGCTGGAGTAGTGAAAAGCCTGCGAAGTCAGGTACAGGCGTGAGGTTCCGGCGAATCCTCGCCTAGAGGCTTTGTCGAGTAAGAGCCGTCCGCCATTTTGGACCTCGCGCGTCGTTCGCTGAAAAAGGTTGCCGCATCAGCTGGTCTCCCCCTCCGGTGGGCTGCCGGAGATGGGTGTGCACTAAAGCGGCGTCTGAAGATTGCCCTGCGGTTCATGACTGAACGGTGAATGTGCACGTCTGGATCGCGTATTTGGGATTCCCTTTCCACGGCCAGTTTGGTGTTGGATTAGACCACGTGACGGTCCATGCCTTGCCTACACCTCCTTGCTCGCCTCATCACATCTTCGCTTCATCGCCTCTTCGCCAGGATCCCCTCTGTGTTATAGAGACATTGAGGAGTACTCTGTTCCATTCCCTGGGAGTGCCGTGAGTTTGAGTTAGGTTACTAGAGAAGATGGTACCATCTTAAGATATGGATTGTATGGTTGATTGCTAGCATTGTTGTATCGTGATTGCTGTGTACACTTTAATATATTGTTTGGTTGTGGATAACTCTTGGTGTGGTTTCCATATTGATTTCGACACGGAATAACATATATTTTTCAGCCGTGGCTCCTCCCGGTGTTCGGAGGTATACCGAGACCAGGAGGTCGGGGAGGAACACATAACACTTGACAATGCTGATGTATAGGTACAAAACCAATAATATTTGCTTCTCAATAATCAACCAACAATATTTGCTTCTCAAAAATCAACCAACAATATTTGCTTCTCATTAATCAACCAACAATATTTGCATCTCATTAATCAACCAACAATATTTGTTTCTCAATAATCAACCAACAATATTTGCTTGTCAATAAACAACCAACAATATTTGTTTCTCAATAATCAACCAACAATATATATATATATCTTTTTTATTTTTTTTGGAATACTGAATCGAGGCTCTTGAAAGAGCTAACATTTATTTCACAAACAAATCAACCAGACAAACGAAATATATAAAAAGAGGGAGCGGAAGACAAGATGGGGAGAGAAGGGGAAGCACACAAACACAACATTTGAGAGCAGGGAGATGTGTGGGAGGGAGAGGGCTTGGGGGGAGGAGGCGTGGGAATGAGGGTGGGGGTGGGGGGGTGGGAGAAGTTTAAAACACAAGGACACCAAGGACTTCCAGGACAGAAGTTGGTATTTCAAAAAAGTGTATTTGGAGTGAAATTAGCGGGGGTGGAAAAGATCAAGGTTTTGGATGGGGGAAGATAAGAGATGGTGGTGAACAGCTGTTTTAAAGACCTGGAGGGTGGAGTGGGATTGAACAGAGTGAGGGAGTTTGTTCCAGAGGTGGGAGAAAAGAGGAATGAAGGAGTGAAGGTGAGCAGAGAGTCTTGATTTTGGCAGTTTAACCAGGACAGGGTTGCAGGCAGATCTTGTGCGACCTGTAGGAATATTTGGGGGACAGAGGCCAGAGAGAGCTGGGGCGGCAAGGCCAGAGAGGAGTCGGTAGAAGACAGAAAGACCACCAACCTTCCTGCGGTGAGTGAGTGAAAGGTCCTTGGAGTGAGCTTAATCGTGGGAGATTCCAATGATTCTGAACGCTTTGGTTTCAACAGCGTGAAGACGAGCTAGGTGTGAGGCAGGAGCACCAGCCCAGAAGGGAGAGCAGTATTCCATTGAGCTGCGGGTGAAAGCCTTGTATGTGGTGAGGAGCTCAGGTGTGCCAAGGAAGGACTTCGCACGACGGAGGATGCCCAGTCGGCGACTGGTTTTGGAGGCCAGATTTGAAATGTGGTTTTCCCAGGAAAGATCATGGCAGATAGTGAGACCCAAAAGCTTGAGTGACAGAACTTCTTGGAGAGGATTATTCAGAAAGTGGATGGGATGGTTGTCCAGTCGGTCTTTTCAGAGAGACATCTTAACAGTGTGAGATTTGTCAGGATTGAAAGACATGTTCCACTTGTTTGCCCAGTTTGTGATTTTGTCCCGGTCTGCAGAGAGTGAGGAGGCTGCAGACTGCCGATCTGAGGGATGAGGAATGGAGCGACAGAGAGTAGAGTCATCAGCAAAGAGATAGAGAGAATTTTCAAGAGAGTCAGAGAGATCATTGATGAAGACCAGAAAAAGCACAGGGCCCAGAACACTGCCTTGGGGAACTCCAGCCTGAACAGGAAGAAGAGATGAGAGAAACCCATTCAGGGCCACACGGTGACTATGACTAGAGAATAAGTCCACCAGACACGCATGGAGATTTCCATGGATACCAAAGAGGAGGGTTTGGTGAGCAGAGCGGGGTGCCAGACCATATCGAAGGCACGTGATATGTCAAAGGAGACGGCTCTAATTTCCTGTTTGGCATTGAGGACCTCCATCCATTGTTGAGAAAGCAGAAGCAGCATGTCCAGAGTAGAGTGACCAGGTCTGAAACCAAATTGATGATCAGAGATCAAGCCATTGGAGAAGAGGAAAGATTTCATATCTGAAGCAATGATGGATTCCATGACTTTGCTGATAATTGGGAGAAGGCTGATTGGTCTGTAGTTGCTAGGATCTGTTTTTGCACCTTTTTTGTGCAAAGTGGTGACGTTGGCTGATTTTCAAGCAGATGGCAGATGACCTTGAGCAAAAGAGAGGGTGAAGAGAACAGAGAGAGGGAGTGAAAGAGCGGAGAACAGGATTTTAGGACCCGTGGGCTGATGCCGTCAGGTCCAGTTGCAGAATCAGAGTCGAGGGTTGACAGAAACTTTTCCACCTTGTCAGGAGGAAAGGACACAGAGTCCCAGGAGCAGCTGGGTACGACTGGGTACGGTGGGTACAGAGAGGGATGGGTTTGGGACACAAGATTCAGAGGCAAACACAGAGTTGAGGCATTCAGCTTTTTCACGTGCAGAGTCCGCCATGTAGCCTTTTGAGGTGAGGGAGGGGATGCAGGGGGAACAAACACCAGAAACAGATTTGACCAGACACCACCAGGATTTGGAAGAGGGAGACAGATAAGAGAGTTCGGTCTTGAGAACGGAGAGATATTGTTTCCTGGCTCATCTGAGGGTGGACACACACTTGTTTCGGGCTTTGTGAAAGGAAATGACATTTCGTTCCGTTGGATTTGCTTTCCAAGAGACGAAAGCAAGTTGTTTCTGGGCAATAGCCTCACCACAAGATTCCGTGTACCATGGACGGGAGGAAGGGTATGACAACTGAAGACGAGATGGGATAAATCTGTGCATGAGAGAGAGCAATTTACTTTGGAAGAATTCCCAGGATGAGTTGATGTCAGAGGCGGTAGAGATGGGAGACCAGTCCAGATGATTGATGGCTGCTTGAAGACCGTGCCAGTTGGCCTGAGTGAAATGCCAGACTCGTCGACGCTGAGGAGGCTCTCTGAGAATGGTCAGAGAGATGTCCACTTTAACAAGCACATGCTCAGATGAGCCGATTGGAGCAGAAGAAGAGCAGCAGACATTTTCAGGGAAGTTAGTCATAACCAAGTCCAGAAGAGAAGATGCTCCGTTGACTGAGATCCACGTCGGGAAATTGACAGATTGTGTAAGTCCCAGTGAGTCGCAGAAGTCCTTTGCTGAAGAGCCATGGCTGGTGAGAGAGGTACCCACACCCAGCCAACTGGCATGGTGACAATTGAAATCACCACATATGAGGAAGAGAGAGTTGGGATGGGTAGATAGAAGTTGGTCCATATTATCAGACAGCAAGATGTAGATGGAGTCATCACTATTTGGTGGACGGTACAACACACATATGATCAAAAGGTGGGAGCGAAGGGGAAGCCGTAGCCAAAGGTATTCCTGGGGGTGAGGTCGAGAGAGGGCAGTGCAGGGCGAGTGAGGAAGAGAGTTTTTTTTATAAAGATAGCAACCCCACCTCCAGGACGAGGCGCAGGTCTATCATACCGGAGGAGGGAGTAACCTGGGAGAGATACCAAGGAATCAGAGACATCATGAAGGAGGAAAGTTTCTGTTAAGCAGATCACGTCTGGTTTGTCAGAAGCAACCTGTATGGAGAGATCAGTCAATTTGAGCAAAGTCCCCGGATGTTTGAGGTCCATACGGTTAATGAAGAGGAAGGGGGAGCATCGGATACAGAACAGGGGGGGGGGGGAGGGGTAGGGTAAGATGTGGAAGAGGAAGAGGAGGAAGAGGTAGGGAGAGCTGTTGAAGGTGCGTCAGAGATTTCAGAATAGCTTGGAGAAAGGGAAGAATGGGGCGGACAAAAGATTTGATGGTGATTGGGTGAGGCACAGTGAGGTGTTATTTGAGGAGGGGGAAGAGCGAGGCAGAAGGTTGGGGAGATGAAGGTGAAAATTGGAAGGGCGAAGAAGCGGGGAGGACACTTTGAGGAGGCGGGGTGAGAGGGGAGTCTATGAGGGGAAGAGCGAGGGAGAGTCTCGGAGGGGAGGGGTGTGGGGAGAGTTTAGGAGAGAAGGGGCAAGGGGGGAGATTTGAAAGGGATGGGTGATGGGGAAGATTTGGAGGGGAGGGGCAAGGGGGAAGATTTGAAAGAGATGGGTGATGGGGAAGATTTGGAGGGGAGGGGCAAGGGGGTAGATTTGGAGGGGAGGGGTGATGGGGAAGTTTTGGAGGGGAAGGCTGATGGGGAAGTTTTGGAGGGAAGGGGTGATGGGGAAGATTTGGAGGGGAGGGGCAAGGGGGAAGATTTGAAATGGATGGGTGATGGGGAAGATTTGGAGGGGAGGGGCAAGGGGGAATATTTGAAAGAGATCGGTGATGGGGAAGATTTCGAGGCGAGGGGCAAGGGGGTAGATTTGGAGGGGAGGGGTGATGGGGAAGTTTTGGAAGGGAGGGGTGATGGGGAGGTTTTGGAGGGAAGGGGTGATTGGGAAGATTTGGAGGGGCAAGGGGGAAGAATTGAAAGGGATAGGTGATGTGGGTGATTGGGAGGGGCAAGGGGGAATATTTGAAAGAGATGGGTGATGGGGAAGATTTGGAGGGGAGGGGCAAGGGGGTAGATTTGGAGTGGAGGGGTGATGGGGAAGGTTTGGAGGGGAGGGGTGATGGGGAAGATTTGGAGGGGAGGGGTGATGGGGAGGTTTTGGAGGGAAGGGGTGATGGGGAAGATTTGGAGGGGAGGGGCAAGGGGGTAGATTTGGAGTGGAGGGGTGATGGGGAAGTTTTGGAGGGGAGGGGTGATGGGGAAGTTTTGGAGGGGAGGGGTGATGGGGAGGTTTTGGAGGGAAGGGGTGATGGGGAAGATTTGGAGGGGAGGGGTGAGGTTGGATTTTGAAAAGGGTACGATTAATGGGAAACGAACATTTTTTGCAAAATGAGTTTCTTGAGACCTTTGAGTCAAAAATACGTTTGAGGACGCTGAAGGAGGGGTGGAGTGCAGGAGAGTTTCCGGAATGTAGAAAAAAGGAACTGTAAGAGATGGAATTTTTTTTTGGAATGAATAGATTTGGTGAGCAAGTCGAAAGCATCCTTTTATAGAAGAAGAAGAAAAAGGTGTTATAATATACGACAGAATACAGTTCTTCAGGGGAAAGTTTTAACATTTTTAACAACGTGATCACGAACAAAGTGATCGAAGAACGAACGAACAAATACAAGAATATAATCTATTGCTGGGCTGGGCATCCTCTGTCATGCGAAGTCCTTCCTTGGCACACCTGAGCTCCTCACCACATACAAGGCTTTCATTCGCAACTCAATGGAATGCTGCTCTCCCCTCTGGGCTGGTGCTCCTGCCTCACACCTAGCTCGTCTTCACGCTGTTGAAACCAAAGCGTTCAGAATCATTGGAATCTCCTGCAATGAAGCTATATCCGAGGGCCTTTCACTTACTCACCGCAGGCAGGTTGGTGTTCTTTCCGTCTTCTACCGACTCCTCTCTGGCCAAATATTCCTACAGGTCGCACAGGATCTGCCTGCAACCCTCTTATGGTTAAACTGCCAAAATCAAGACTCTCTGCTCACCTTCACTCTTTCATTCCTCTTTTCTCCTGCCTCTGGAACAAACTCCCTCACTCTCTTCAATCCCACTCCACCCTCCAGGTCTTTAAAACAGCTGTTCACCACCATCTCTTATCTTCCCCCATCCAAAACCTTGATCTTTTCTACCCCCGCTAATTTCACCCCAAATCCACTTTTTTGAAATACCAACTTCTTTCTTGGAAGTCCTTGGTGTCCTTTTGTTTTATACTTCTCCCACCCCCCCCCCCCACCCCCCTTCCCACGCATCCTCCCCCCAAGCCCTCTCCCTCCCACACATCTCCCGATGTCCCTGCTCTCAAATGTTGTGTTTGTGTGATTCCCCTTCTCTCCCCATCTTGTCTACCGCTCCCCTTTTTATATACTTTGTTTGTCTGTTTGATTTGTTTGTGTGATAAATGTTAGCTCTTTCACGAGCCTCCATTCTGTATACATTTAAAAAAAACAACAACAACAATATTTGCTTGTCAATAATCAACCAACAACATTTGCTTCTCCATTAATCAACCAACAACATTTGCTTGTCAATTAATCAACCAACAACATTTGCTTCTCAATTAATCAACCAACAATATTTGCTTCTCAATATTCAACCGACAATATTTTTTTCTCAATAATGGCGTGACCCTATGACGTGTTTGCTTCCTGAAAATATCAAATCTGTGTTTCTTTCCAGTTTGCAAAAACATTGAAAAACATGGAAGAAGAATGGATCTTTCTAAACATACCAGACGAAGTGAATCGATTACTTTACCTAATCAAACAAAATTCCCATCTAAATGTTGCAAAACCAAAAGCATATAATTTTTTTTTTTTTGCAATGAACAGTTTATTTTTTCCCTTGCAGAGTTAAGGCTCGTGGAAGATCTATAACAATGAATGGATCAGGATGCAACAGAACAAAAGGAACAGTAGTAGAGAGGGGTTTGGGGAAACAATAACAGTGGAGTTTAAGAACAAAATATTAGGACACTTGGACAAACAATGGGCGTGGGGAGAAATGGGGTCAGGAAAAGAATGGGGGTAGAAAGTGGAAAGTTGGTCCATGGTGCTGGATTCTAGCGTAAGTTGGAAATTTGGAAATTTAGTTCGAAATCAACTACTTTTCTCAGGAAGGAAAAACTGGAAATTTTGTAGGAGGGATTGGGGTCAGGGGAGGGGGGTAGAGGGGCAAAGGTTAACGTGGGTAGAAAAGATCATAATTTTGGATTGGAGATGATCTGAGACAGTTGTGAACAGGAAGTTTTGAACACCCGGAAGGGAGAATGAAATTGAAGAGAATGTGGAAAGTGGTTCAACAGGTGGGAGTAAAAAACGAATGAGTGGAGATGAGCAGTGATCCTGTGTTTTGGGAGTTTCACCACAGGGAGTGGAGGGTTGGGGGGGGGGTGTAGACCATGTATGCCCTGCAGGAACCTTGGGGGAACAGAGCCCGAAAAGAGCAGGGTGTGCAAGACCAGAAAGGAGGCAGTAGAAGACAGACGATCGAACTATCGAACTGTCTGCGATGGGAAAGTGAGAGGCCCATAGACTCACCTTCAGCGCTGGAGATTCCAATTATCTTGAAGGCCTTGATTTCCATGAAGTAAAGCTGAGCAACATGTAAGGCAGGAGGGCAGTGCTCTGAGCTGAGCAATATGTAAGGCAGGAGAGCAGTGCTCTGAGCTGAGCAATATATAAGGCAGGAGAGCAGTACTCTGAGCTGAGCAATATATAAGGCAGGAGGGCAGTACTCTGAGCTGAGCAATATGTAAGGCAGGAGAGCAGTGCTCTGAGCTGAGCAATATGTAAGGCAGGAGAGCAGTGCTCTGAGCTGAGCACTATATAAGGCAGGGGCGGGGGGGAGAGCAGTGCTCCATCAAGCTGTGGATGAAGGCCTTGTAGTTGCAGAGGAGTTCAGGTGTGCCAAGGAAGGACTTTGTATAACAACATAGCCAAAAACAACTCGTCCCGTAACACGTCTACAATTGTCATGGTGTCAGGCAGCTCCTCCCTTCAGCACACAGTTGCAGAATGTCCTGGACACGATGTCATGAAAAGTCAAAACCACCAACAAGAACCACCAATAACCATTAAAACACAAACAAAGAAAAGTGGACACCAACAATAAGGACTTCCAGTAGCTCATCTGTGAGAGCCTAACGACCACATCGGTTACTAAAGTGTGCCAGTTGGCAAAATGCCGGATAACACAACTTTACCTTTGAAAAAAGCTCAACGAACGAGACTCAAAACACACCAAGGAATATATCTTTTCAACATTTAAGCATAAAATATTTAGTTGGAAAATGTATAAGCTTAGCTATATTGTTTTCATTCGAGATGGTAGGTTTTTAGACATTTTTGGACTAGATTAGTTAGATTTTCATGAGAGATTTTTATACTTGCCTTGTACTGAATTGAGTTTCTCATCTGCACATTTAATAAATTTCGCGTTTCGCATGTGTTGATGAATTCACACTTGTCGCCCGTTTCCCACATGAATCGGAGGAACACAATTGCACCATTCATGAAATGTTTGATAGCATTAAAGCAGCGTGGCCTAATAAGGTGAGAACAATAGAAAAGTAGTTTTTTTTATCATTGGGGCAGATGTTCTATTGCAAACTTAAAAGCCCATTCTGCATACGTTGAGACTTGAAATATTTTTTATAACATCATTGTAAATTTAACATTCTACTAGTGTGACTCGGTGCGCTCCGCACGCCTCAACACACCTGGTTTCAGAGGGGTAGGCATATTTGACCATTTCGGTGTCTTTTGGGTCTTTTGGGTCTTCAGGGCCATTTGGGTCTTCAGGGTCTTTTGGATCCTCTGGGCCTTTAAGGGTATTTTGGGTCTTTGGGGTGTTTTGGGTCTTTGGGGTCTTCGGGGTCTTTGGGGTCTTCAGGGTATTCAAAAATATCCTTGATAGCCACATCACTTGGTCACTCATGTCCAAATATTAGCTTCCCAGCTCAAAAGGTGCCTGAGATATTGGCCAAATGAGAAAGAAAATAAATAAATGATTAATAATGAAAATAAATAAATAATAATCATTAATCATTAAAAAATTAAATTAATAATCAATTCGGTCACAGAACACATAAACCACCACCATTTCATCAGAATCTGTAACTGATTTTTTTTTAAAGTAATTAATCGAATAATTAAATAATTAATCGATTAATTGATTAATCAATAAATCAAAAATATCCTTGATAGCCACATCACTTGGTCACTCATGTCCAAATATTAGCTTCTGAGCTCAAAAGGTGCCTGAGATATTGGCCAAATGAGAAAGAAGATTAATAAATGATTAATAATGAAAATAAATAAATAATAATCATAAAAAAATTAAATTATTAATCAATTCGGTCAGAGAACACATAAACCACCACCATTTCATCAGAATCTGTAACTTAAAATAAAAATAAAAAATTGGTCATTAATCGAATAATTAAATAATTAATCGATTAATTGATTAATTAATAAGTCAAAAATAGCCTTTGCCCCCAAATCACCTGGTCATTGGCATGTCCAAATATCAGCTTCCTAACTCAAAAGGTGCCTGAGTTAATGGTCAGAAGAGAAAGGAAATTTGATTAATTAAATAAGTACTTAATTAATCGCTAATAATTAAATAACTCCTCAATTAATTGATTAATCAAAAAACAAAAAATAGTGTTTTTGACAAAGGCCTTGCTCACTATTGTGCCGAAATTTCAGCTTCCTAGCTCAAAGGATGGCTGAGATATCGCCCGGACAAACAAGAAAGAAAGAAAACAAGAAAGAAAACAAACAAGAAAGAAAGAAACCAGAGTGAAAACTGAGTACTCTCTTTCAGCGTGCGTCACTGCCGAGCCCCCTTTGGTGCCCGGCAATGACGATTTGCAATGCCTGGAGATGGCATAGGAAAGGAGCGGTGTACAACAACCAGAGTGAAAACTGAGTACTCTCTTTCAGCGTGCGTCACTGCCGAGCCCCCTTCGGTGCCCAGCAATGACGATTTGCAATGCCTGGAGATGGCATAGGAAAGGAGCGGTGTACAACAAACAAACAACCAGAGTGAAAAGTGAGTACTCCCTTTCAGCGTGCGTCACTGCCGAGCCCCCTTCGGTGCACAGCAATGACGATTTGCAATGCCTGGAGATGGCATAGGAAAGGTGCGGTGTACAACAGAGTGAAAACTGAGTACTCCCTTTCAGCGTGCGTCACTGCCGAGCCCCCTTCGGTGCCCAGCAATGACGATTTGCAATGCCTGGACATGGCATAGGAAAGGTGCGGTGTACAATAAATGTCAATACAAAGATCTTTTATCTCAATGAGACGTTAAATAAAATTAGAGGTACAACACTTAATTTCAATTTTAGAAAGAGTGATTTTACAAAATCATTCCTGTACCCGCTACAACTTGATCCCACAAAAGAATATGAAGCGGCGTTATTGTCTATGGAAACCTATAATACCTTGTTTAATATCACAGAAAAAAAATAACAAGTTTAGTTATAATCCGGGAAGTGGATATAAAACTATAGAAGTTACACCCAGAGCTTACGAGATTCCTACATTAACTTCTGAAATTGGACGTCTTATGAAAGAAGCAGGTGATGAACCAAAAAATATTGAAGTAGGTATTCAAAAACACACATCAAAATCAACCATTAAACTTAAAAATAATTATAAAATTGATTTCACGATTACTAATTCATTCCGAGAGATGTTAAGTTTCACCGCAAAAAAGCTTGAAGATAATAATACTTTTGTCAGTGATAACGTCGTTGACATATCCTCAGGTATAAATTCGATATTAATTCACTGTGATTTGGTTGATGGTGCTTATAACGATGGGGTGAAAACAAATACAATATTTTCATTCAGCGCTTACTCAACCCCAATAGGTTATAAATTCAATATGGAACCAAAGCATCTCACCTATTTACCCGTCTCAGGAAAAAACATTTCTAAAGTAAATTTTAGGATAACCGATCAAGATAATCGGTTGATTTCTTTCAATGATGAACTTATATCCATCAGAATTCACCTACGTGAAGTTGTTCAACAAACAATTGAAGATCACCTACGTGAAGTGGTTCAACAAATAATTGGAAAAATTATATAATAAATATAAAACTAATTAATAAATGAACATCCAACCGTTTTTTCTAGAATGTAGTTTTAACACGAGTGATCAAGATAAAAAGAAAACCTTCCAAGAATTGGCGTTTGGAGAAATAGGTCTTGTATTTACTCGGGAAAGAAGGGAGGTTATGTTAACATCGAGTGGGGGAATTTTTAATTCCGTCAAAATTTTCAATGGAAGATAAATTATGTTTTGAAAAATTGTTTTGGCCGCCACACACTAATTATTCTCGACGAGAACAAAAAAAAATCAAAGCGGATAAATTGAAAAAACTAAAACTAAAATGTTGAAAGTTTGTTTTATTCTAAGTAGAATAAAAACACGATGCCAGTTGTTCGAAAACACGAGCTAAGAAAATATAAAATAATTACGAAAGATGCTGATAAAACAGCCGGGGATGGGATTGGGGAATGTATGTATCTTTCGCCGTACTATAATGGGAGAGGCATGTATCTTTCACTGTACTATAAGGGTGAGGGTATGTTTCTTGGTAGAGGATACTATAAACCTGAGAGAGAACGTGGTGTAGGAGATCAATTTAGAAATAAAGGAGATGGGCTAATTGATACTTTAATGGGTATTTGGTTAAACTATTCTTAAACATAAAGATCAAATTGGTTCAACAGTTTCTACTGTGGGAAATGTAGCGGCTGCTGTAAAGAGTATAAAAGACGCTCAAAAGGAGTCTCATAAATTACAAGCAATCAAAGAAATTAAAAGAGGTAAAACTGGACTAACCCCGCAAGAAAAACAAGAAATAATTAAGGTACTTGGGTAACGGTTTCAAAAGTTTTAAATATTTTATTAGCGTTACACGTAAATATAATACATTTATTTATTATATTTTGATTTAAAAAAATTAATATTGTTAATGTATAAAGATTGAGGCCATCAACAGCATTTATGATTTGGATGATATGATTATCATTTCCAACTCAACTAAAAAAGAAGATTATTAAAAGGTAAATGCCGTAACAGGAACAGATTGGAATACAAATGGAACAAAAAGTTTTGAGATAAATAATCAACAAACTTATTTGAACCTAGCCGATAGTTTCTTGTTGTGTAAATTTAAATTCACTAAGGCTCAAGCTAACACAGAGCCTACATTCGTAAAGGATTTCTTCTGGAAAATGTTTGATAGTGTTCATTTGTATACTGAAACGCAAAAGAAACTTACCACCTTTGAAACCTTTAAATATCAACAATAACACTGCGTGTAGTAAATGTGTGAACTTATTTGTGGACAATAGTGTCCTCACTGTCAGACAAAACGGTCACGGATGGTCATTTGAACCTTCAATGGTCACTTCATAGCACAGCTGTTGAACAGCCGTTTTGACTGTCAGTGATTAGCCAAGGGGTACGGGATGATTTTAATGAGCTGCACGTGATGTCTTGATATTGGCTTTAAAAAGGCCAGTGCAAAATGGGCATTTCAATCAACATGCCACGATTGTCAAGGGATCAACGGCAGCGTTGCCTGGGCATGCTGCAAGGCGGACTGAGCTACCGTGAGGTGGCACGTCGCCTTGGCTGTTCACACCAGACGATATCGGCCCTGGTGGACAGAGACACCCTCCACAACTCTGCAGATGACAGACCTCGATCAGGGAGGCCAAGAGTCACCACTGCAAGGCAGGACAGGCAGATTGGCCGAAGTCACCTGCGGGATCGATTCCGTCCAGCATCCCACACTGCGGCAGAAACTCCGGGGCGTGCAAACCCACGGATCTCCAATGATACTGCACGAAGACGACTGCATGACTATTGTCTGACTGCCAGAAGACCATACAGAGGCCCCGTGATGACGGCTGCCCATCGCCGCAACCGACAGAGATGGTGCCAGCAGCATCAGCGGTGGACCTTGGCGCAGTGGAATGAGGTCGCTTTCAGCGATGAGTCAAGGTTCTGTGTGGACAGTCCTGATGGGCGTGAGCGTGTCTGGAGAAGAACTGGCGAGCGATATGCCGATTGTTGCGTGCGTCAAGCCAACAGGTGGGGTGGCCCAAGTGTGATGGTGTGGGCCGCCATATCAGGCCGGTACAGGACGCCACTGGTGGTTGTGGATGGGAATCCTAACGCCCAGTGGTATGTGGATAACATCCTGCGACCTCATCTGCTGCCATTCCTGCTAGACCACCCAGAACTGAGAACCTTTCAGCATGACAATGCTCGTCCCCATGCTGCTCGCTTTACAACTGCATTTCTCCAAGGCGAGAACATCAACACCATGCAGTGGCCTGCGCTCTCCCCTGACCTGAATCCCATAGAGCACCTGTGGGATGAGCTTGGGAGATGCGTAGTTGGCAGGGCCAGGACACGGGCAGAGCTGCTTCAGACATTGAGGACTGAGTGGGACAGAATCCAGCAGCAATCCATCCAAAGACTGGTAGGCAGTATACTCCGACGATGCACTGCCTGTATCCAAAACAATGGTGGCCACACACGCTATTGAAAGGGGACTGACATTGCACCCTGTGCTGTTCTGTACTGTAGAACAAACTGATGAGATGGTGTATCTTGGTCAAAAACTTGACATGTCATCAATAAAATGCCAATGTTTCAATTAGCAATTGTTGGTTTGTTTTATTTTGAACTGTTACAATCTCTGTCGGTTGCGGCGATGGGCAGCTGTCATCACGGGGCCTCTGTATGGTCTTCTGGGATGCTGGACGGAATCGATCCCGCAGGTGACCTCCGACCATCTGCCTGTCCTGCCTTGCAGTGGTGACTCTTGGCCTCCCTGATCGAGGTCTGTCATCTGCAGAGCTGTGGAGGGTGTCTCTGTCCACCAGGGCCGATATCATCTGGTGTGAACAGCCAAGGTGACGTGCCACCTCACGGTAGCTCAGTCTGCCTTGCAGTATGCCCAGGGCATGCTGCCGTTGATCCCTTGACAATCGTGGCATGTTGATTGAAATGCCCATTTTGCACTGGCCTTTTTAAAGCCAATATCAAGACATCACATGCAGCTCATTAAAATCATCCCGTACCCCTTGGCTAATCACTGACAGTCAAAATGGCTGTTCAACAGCTGTGCTATGAAGTGACCATTGAAGGTTCAAGTGACCATCCGTGACCGTTTTGTCTGACAGTGAGGACACTATTGTCCACAAATAAGTTCACACATTTACTACACGTATTGTTGATATTTAAAGGTTTCAAAGGTGGTAAGTTTATTTTGCGTTTCAGTATATATTGGAATGCAAGAAGTGGAAGCAATTGATTATGTCTCTGCTACATCTGAAATGATGAAATTTACGCTATATTTCCCTGGTGATAGATGGGGTAAATGGTCTGCCGAAGATTTCATTCCTGATATGACAACGGGAAAAGATGATGACCATGGTTATAAGTAAAGGAAGGCAATGCATAATGATAATACAAAACAAGAGAATAGTTTTACCCGAGCTGTACCCCTTAAGGGTGTATTTGAATTTTGTGATTATGATAAAGTTCTGTGCAGACTTAAAATTAGATTTCAACTACAAAGGAATACTAATGAAAACAGATTGGTTTTTGGGGCTGAGAATGCTTTCGGTGCTAACAATAAATTTGTTGTTCATGATCTGTGTTGGTATATCAGCGAATATATTCCCAGTCTTAAAATGGAAGAGATGTTGAATAGAAGGCTTAACACAAAGACGCCGCTAAATGTATCCTACCTTAAAAGAAGATGCCAACACATTAAACTGGAACACGCTACATACACTTGGAATTTGGGTGTTCTCGAAGGAAAGGCCCGATACCTATGGCTCATTTTTAAGAAACCAGATGGAGATGAAGGCACAAATAAGAATAACGCGCTGTGTGATAATACTAAGGTAAAACAACTTCGGGTTTCTCTAGATGGAACATTTTATCCACGAGATAGATTGGAAATTAATTGGGAAAATAATGATTATGTCGAAGCCTACAAGTCTTACCAAAAGGTGTGTGAAAGCAACGGTAATCAGGATCCCATTTTGGATATGGCCGCATTTAAAAGTCTATATCCAATCTACGTGATTGACCTGAGCGCTCAAAAGGAAACTATAAAGTCTAATAGAGTGGATACTTCCCTATACATTGAAAGAGGAGAGAGTGAAGAACTTGATGCATATTGTTTGCTCTTAGATGAAACAGAACTACAGATTAATACGGATAATGGTGATATGACTAATGTCACATAAGTAATCTAACATAAGTAATAAATATAAAATTTGTATGTTTAGGGAGCATTGTAGATTTTTTTTTCTCATATAACTACGGGAAAAAATATTTTTCATAATAAAATGAGTAAAGTAACAACTGACGTATATATTAATCAAACAAATCGCGATAAACTATCATCTTGCATTCAACTTCAAAAGCCCTGTACGATTAACATCTGTACAATCCAAAGATGGGGTGATATTGGAATTAGTGTTTTGCTCACAAAAGTGCAGGTGAAAACGTTAAATAGTACCGGTTCACTTAGTTTTAAAATGTCAAAAACTATGTTGAAGAAATATTCAGTAAAGGAAACAAACGGAGGATTTCTTCCACTTCTAACCCTAATCCCCTTAATTGCCAGCGCTGTAGGTGCAGCGGGATCTGTGTCGGGTGGTGTTGCGGCAGGGGTAAAAGCCGCTAATGAAAAGAAAGCTCAACTGGCGGCCGAAAAAATAATTGGAAAGACATAACAAGGTGATGGGGGAGAAAAAACGTCGTGGAAGCGGGGTAATTGTAGATTTTGCTGAAAGGCTTGAAAGTCTGCCTGATAGGGCGAGGGCATTAGTTGGAGATATGCCTTCTTCTATCGCCCAGGCTGGTGTAAAACTAACTAAAAGGGGTAATGGATTATATGTTTCTCCTAAATAAAAATGGAGCAGTGGTTTAACCATTTTGGAAAGAATACAACGTCCAATATAGAACTCGGTAAGTATTGTAAACAGCTAAACCTCGGTAACGTAAGCATTTGTATGAGGGATGAATTATCAAAGCTGCCTAAAAATATAAAGAATATTATTATGAGTTTAGAAGATAATACTGGGAATGGTACTCATTGGACTTGCATTTATAATAGCAGGGATAAATATTGTTTCGATAGTTATGGGCTTCCACCGCCTCTTGAAGTAAAAGAATCTTGCAGCATGGTGTTTTTCAAACATTTCAGGTCCAAGAACTAAATGCTAAATGTTGTGGGCAATTATGTTTATACGTATTATTTCACCTCAACAATAATGGAAATTTTTATGATATTATTTTAAATCTTATGTAAAATGACCTATGTTGGAAAAGACGGCTCTATCTTTAAGGGATCTCAAGAGACGACTGTGGATTTATCAAATTATTATACAAAGGCACAGGCCGAACGACAAAAATATGATATAACAAAAATCTTAATATGAAAAAGAATTATAAATTAATCAATTAAATTATCCGAGCCCCTCGGGTGACAATGACTTGGTGAGATTAGGTGATGTATTACAATATATATCCCTAGAGAAAACGGCACGTTTTGATAAACATGTAGAATTTACAGCCGCAACGCCCGGTTCTCTAGAGCATACACCTTTTCATATTAAATTTAGCGTGTCACTTACAATTAAACTTTATAAAGAGGGACATATTGTTAATATGATAATTGATAACTGGGGGGTATGCTATGCCTGATTTAGGGTATAATTTGGTTCTTTTAAATAAACTGGGAGGACCTACAAGACTTTACTTGGTCCCGTAAAGAGGACTATTACCCACTTGGTGAATCTAATGAGACATGTGGAAGCACAATTTGTAAACAACAAATACATGGGTTAGGAAATAAAAAAATATATGATAGCAAAGCGATGGTTTGCATGACAAAGAAGCAAGACAAGTGGGTAACTATACAAAGTTGGGGAATACAAGCAGATTTGGTAGTGGGAAGATGGAACGGTATTACCAGCCAATATTATTAACCTCGAGTATATTTCAAAAACATAAATGTTTATTTAATTTGAAATTAAATAATTTCAAATTATTTTTTATCAATTCTATGTATTCACTCCTCAATTCTTGTTACCCCTACTACCTCTTCACTTGCCGCCCTTATCACCGCTTCTATTGTTGCCCTGACTTCCTCCTCTTCCTTTGTTGCCCTTACTACCTCCACCTTTGTTGCCCCTGCTACTCCTACTACCCCTTCCTTAGCTGCCCTTGTTACCCTTACTGCTCCTACTGCCCCTTCCTTAAATTCCCATGTTACCCCTGCTCCTGCCACTCTTGCATCCTCTTCCCTTGCCGCTGCCTCCTTTGCTAACCTTTTATCTTCTTCTGCTAGCCTTGCTGGTACCTCTAACCCCCTCGCTTCTAGTGCTTTCCTTACTTTCTACTCTACCCTTGTTGCTCTTCCATCTTCTTCATCCTCACCCGGATCCATTAGTATAGTTAATAAGGTGGAATCATCTATAGTTTCCCACATCGCCTCTCCCCTCGCTGCCTCCTTCCTTCTTTTCATTATTTCCCCTGCTGCTGCTTTCCTTATTTTCTCTGCTGTTTCCCTTTTTTCCCCTACTTTCCTTATTACCCTTTCCTCTAATTCCCTTGGTGTTGTATTCACACCGTCGATCATCAGATCCAGCTTGTTGTTAAACTCCGTCAACATTGCCAACATTGTTTGCTTTGATACCACCTACTCTTTTTCGCTTGTTTCCCTTTTTCCCCCTACTTCCCTTGCTAGTTTTTCCCTTATTTCCCTTACTTTCCTTACTTTACTTGCTTCTTCCTCCTTCTCCTTCTCCCTTTCCTCCTTCATCTTCTCCCATTCCCCCTTCATTTTCTCCAATTCCTCCTTCATTGTCTTCCATTCCTCCTTCTCCTTTTCCTCCTTTTCCTCCTTCTCCCTCTCCTCCTTCACCCTTTTCTCCTTTTCCTCCTTCTCCCTCTCTTCCTCATCCCTTTTTACCCTTAAAGCATCTCCCCAGAGTACATTATACATATATTCATCTGGATTTTGAGCTATTCTTGTATTTATAATTATTTTTCTCATAATAGGGTACCAATAGGATTTGTTGACATTTTCTAAAAGAGCCTTATATTTCATAACTTTGAGAAGTTCATTTTTATTTAATATTTTAAACAAGTCTCTATTTGTGGGTTTTACAATATCTGTATATGGCCAATCCTTAATTACAAAATTTCCCTGTTTATGTTCTAATTCAAAAGGAATTAAAAATTTTGCCCCCTTTTCTTGCAAGTATCCTTGAATACAAAAATTATAATTCTCATGAAGTCGTTTTCTTGCCATTTTAATTTAACATCAATTATTTTTCAAGATCATTAGCTGCTGTGTTTTGTCTTTTGTAATTCTTGTGAATAAAATGAACCCAAGATTTCTTCTCCATGTAAATCATATAACTTATAGGTCCAAGGCACCATATCCGTTACAGCAACGATTTTTAAAAAGTTCATTAGTCCATCTCTTTGGATAACCCTATTCAAAATGGCGTTTCCATCTGTAATATTCTCACAACATCATCAACTTTGAACTTTGGTTTTCTCAAGTTAATCTGCTTTTCATATTCTAATGTTGTAACTGTTTCTGATGGTTTTTCTTTTGTCGACGAATGTACCCCATTGTTGTAACTATCAACAATATCCTGAATTTCCGATACCCATTGTTGACAGCCGAGTTGTGTGAATTTTTTGTATAGCCTCTCTTTCATAGTACGATTAAAACGTTCAATAACAACCACCTTTCCTTCATTAAAAGTACTGTATAATGTAATACCATTCTCTTTAAGAAATTTCATAAATATACTGTTGTAGAACTCTGTTCCCTCATCCGTCCACAACTTCTTAGGAATTCTCTTACTTTTATTAAATATCTGTTGGAAGGTTAACATTAGAGTATTACCCCTTTTATTCTTCAAAGGAACAACCCAGGCAAATCTACTCCTCAAATCACTAACGGTTAAAGCATACTTGTACACTTTATCATTATTTAGTTCAATTAAATTGGCAGACCAGATGTAATCAACCCCTTTGGAATAAACCTTCCTTCGTTTAAACTTTGTGATCATCGGTTTGTGTAATTCATTAGCTAAAATGACTCGTTCCTTCAGTTTAATATCACTCTTTGGGTTTTGTCTTTATTTAGAAGTGCACCTCCAAGCCGAAACCTCAATTTAGCACCTATCGTCTTCCTCACGATAAACCTATCAACTTTCTTTCTCAACGTTGGATTTTGTATCAGAGACAAATTATACAACATTTCTCTGTCGGCTTTGTGTTTTCCCTCTAATGTATTGGTGTTACCATAAGCAATATCATGCTTTAGACACACTTCATCAACCCTGTTTTTCGGTTTAGACCAGGTTTTAGACCAGGGACCAGGCCAGCCTCATCTAATCTTTTTTCCAAGTTTGTTCCAGGTCCACAGAAGGAATACCCCGGTAGATGTAGTTCCCCTGGAATCCCGGTGGTTGTTAATTTAGTCCCTGACAAATACTTTTGTATATCACCCACACTTTTAAATGATATGAACCGGCACTTTTTAGCGCCGCATATTACACATTCTCCCTTTTCACAAACTCTATTCGCTTTGTTTATATCATACGATATATTTTTAGTTTTGGCTTTCTTTTTGCACTTGATACAATAACTCATTTTATTATTAGCCTAATTATTATTTTTACTTATGTCTATGTCTATGTGTCCATAGTGGAGAGAATTTATTCCATCATCGAAAATATACCTTTTATCATCATAAGCTTCCAGAGCTTTCTTGTTCACCTCCACCGTATGTAATTGATGTTTATAACTTCTTATCATATTCATTTTTTTAAACTTCTCTTTCTCCTTCATCTTTGAAGTTAAACACTTAGAATAATGTTCAAACTCTATATCTTTTTCAATAAAAATTTTCTTTATTCCTTTCAACTTCTTTTTACATTCTTCAACACCATTATCAAAATATTTAAAGGTATAAGCTTTAGATCTCAATCCTACAAATTCAGTCATTACCTCCCCCCCTAATTCATCCTTAAACTTTCCAACAACCTTTTTATTATTTGTAGAAAACAATCTATGGTCTGGGTTATAATTACTCGTGTCATACGAGTTAATATTGTTATGTCAGTGGGGTATCAATATGTAGAGCCAGATAGATCTGTGTAGGTAGGTATTCGTCTGTCGCGGTAAGGAATCTGACCTGTAATAAGTTTCATGTGTAGGCGTTTTGTCGGTTAAGAGTATACCTGTGAGCATACCAGGATGTTCGAGTGATAAGTAGCGTAGGGATTAAAGAGTGGCGCCCCTGTGTGTCACACCTGGTAGCTAAACCTTTGTCCCTTATGGCAATGCACACCAACATAGACATGTAGTTAGGTCCCTAGTGCAACACTAAATAATTCCCTTCCCTGACATGACTCTGAAAGATGAACAGGCAAGGAAACCAGGCCGGGGCACCGCCGATGATGGCCACCGCCAATTACACCTCCAACAGGCCTAGCCACATCAAGTGCCATGCGCTATGACCACGGAACAGGGAACGAGTGAAGGGGCAGCGCGGTAGGCACGGACCTCCAGCCGGCGAGTCGGTGGAGGCCACTGATTCGGTGGGGCGCCAGGGCTGACGTCACCAACGCGGGAAGTTTATTTAAGGGCGTACCGAAGGACATTTTCACTCTTGCGGCTCTTGCTCTCTTGCGGTTCATGCTCTGGAGATTCCTGGCCCTGGCAGTCCCGGTGCAATCCTGAGTGGAGAGAATCCTGTCCCTGGTTGAGTTGGCTTGAGAGTTGGCTTATCGATCGTGTGTGAAGATCGACCTCGTGGTGCTCGGAGTGGTGCTTGTGCTTGAAGCGGTGCTCGGTGCTGTGGTGCTGGAGCAAGGGACCTCGTGGGTGCATCGGGGCCGAACGGAGCCGTGTTCCACGCCGAAGATTGAAGACGAGGGACAGATAAGGCCAATCCCCATTACATTTTACACGACAAAACAATTCTTTTCCTTTAATCTATTCCTGTGTCTGTAATTGACGTCAGTGTGTGGGATCCCAATCTAGGAACTTTATTTATTACCGGCGCATGCTTTTCCTGTCCTTGACTTTCTACCTTAATAAACCCTTGTATTATTTTCCATCCCCTGTTAAACCTGTGCCTGGTTGAGTTAATTTCCCTGCAGGATCGAAGCTGCCGTCGGCGCGATCCAGGTAAGCTTTTGCCGCAGCCTTCCATTTTCCTTCTTCTTCCCGCACTTATTATAGCACAATCCGTGTTTGGTCGTCGCCTCCATTAAAACCATTTAGGCATATCCGCTGTCTCTGGTGTTAACCGGAGTTACACGAAAATATCATCAAGCATATCTAAATAAACATCTTCCGCCTTAATTAACAAAATAAAACTATCCATGTCCGTATAAAGTAGTTCAACATTATCTCCATATATCTTCTTTAAGTTATTGTAATAGCAATCATGCATTAGTAATTTTGACAAGTCAAGAATCGCCGTTCGGAAAGACAAAAACAGCACATGGGGACCGCGAGGGAAAGACAAAGACAGCACATAGGGACCGCGAGGGAAAGACAAAGACAGTACATGGGGACCGCGAGGGAAAGACAAAAACAGCACATGGGGACCGCGAGAGAAAGACAGTACATGGGGACCGCGAGGGAAAGACAAAAACAGCACATGGGGACTGCGAGGGAAAGACAAAGACAGTACATGGGGACCGCGAGGGAAAGACAGTACATGGGGACCGCGAGGGAAAGACAGTACATGGGCACCGCGAGGGAAAGACAAAAACAGCACATGGGGACCGCGAGGGAAAGACAAAAACAGCACATGGGGACCGCGAGGGAAAGACAAAGACAGTACATGGGGACCACGAGGGAAAGACAAAGACAGTACATGGGGACCGCGAGGGAAAGACAAAAACAGCACATGGGGACCGCGAGGGAAAGACAAAGACAGTACATGGGGACCACGAGGGAAAGACAAAGACAGCACATGGGGACCGCGAGGGAAAGACAAAGACAGTACATGGGGACCACGAGGGAAAGACAAAGACAGCACATGGGGACCGCGAGGGAAAGACAAAGACAGCACATAGGGACCGCGAGGGAAAGACAAAGACAGTACATGGGGACCGCGAGGGAAAGACAAAAACAGCACATGGGGACCGCGAGGGAAAGACAAAGACAGTACATGGGGACCGCGAGGGAAAGACAGTACATGGGGACCGCGAGGGAAAGACAAAAACAGCACATGGGGACCGCGAGGGAAAGACAAAGACAGCACATAGGGACCGCGAGGGAAAGACAAAGACAGTACATGGGGACCGCGAGGGAAAGACAAAGACAGTACATGGGGACCGCGAGGGAAAGACAGTGACAGGGAGTTCAACATTATCTCCATATATCTTCTTTAAGTTATTGTAATAGCAATCATGCATTAGTAATTTTGACAAGTCAAGAATCGCCGTTCCAATATAACTAGGTTTAGTCATTGTAATACTCTCATTTTCCAAATGAATAGCAACAAAGTTCTCTGAAAATACCGTCGCTCTTATAAAAATAGGTTTATTAATTAATCTTGACGCATATTTCTCATTTGTAGTAAGTTTTATGTTTTGTCTATTTCTAAGATTTTCCATCGTCTTTCCAAATACAGCATTGTTCTTCAATTTATAATGATCTTCTTCAAAATCATTTTTTGCAATGGTTCTCCTTTGTGTGTTAAATTCAATGTATGGCTTCATCCAATGGCTTTGTTTAAACCGTATAATTTTATGTATCTTCTTTGCTATCAATCCCGCCGATACATATTGGTTCAAGTTCCTTTGGTGTAACACATAATTTTCTTTATCGTATAACGTAGTAAGTACTTTTTCTGTTGGTTTACCTTTTATATTAAATAACCGTTGGTAATCACTTAGCCAATCTTCTTTCGGACATTCTTTAGTAGGGGCATATGGTAGATCTTTATGTTTATTATGGAGTTCTGTGGGATATTCAAAATCAACTTCTAAATAATACCCAACTTTCGAATTATCCAATTCTTTTTTTGTGGATGTAATAATTTTTTGTAAAACCTTTTCATAATCCTCCTCTTTAGCCCATTCGAATCCACCATAAGGGAGCACTTGAGACATAGCCCATCCATACAAATTATTACCTTCGAGATATACCAAATATGTACTTTCTTTTGTATCATCATAATTAAGAAGATACTTATTGTTAGCTTTAGCATATCTCTTAGAACATACTTGTGATTACCCCCCCTCTTTGCCCCTTTTCTATCATCAAAAGCATATCATAAATCAGTAAGCAACTCCAACTCCATTCCCGTCATTTTTAACATTAGTCTGGTCTGTTAGGGGGATTTAAGGGGGGATTGTGCAAATTTGTCTACAAGCATGAAACTTGGCACACTTGTAGTTTGTGACCTGCTGAATTCAAATCTGCCGGGAGCCAAAGCCAATTCTCGATGGGAGCGCCATATTTGACACTTCAAAATGGCCGCCACTCAAAAACTGACTTTTCCGTTACTAGCCAACCAAAAGTCACATAATTAAAATTAAAAGCACTTTTCTAGGGTTTTGGACCTCACTGATTCTAAATCTGATGTCTGTTTATGACAGTAGCCTTGACAGGAAATTTTACATTTTTTTTTTTTATGTTTGACAATTTTTTTAAATTTAAATTTTTTAATTTAAAAAAAATTTTTTTTTTCAGGTGCCTGTCGTTCTGCTGTGGGAATAGAAGAATAGAATAGAAGAATAGAGAATAGAAGTCCTATCACAGACCTGCACATACAGCAGGAAGTCTCCCTCACGGAGAGAAAGGATGAAGCGGCACATTAGGAGCTCCAGGTCCACGATGGTAGACCAGAACATGAACATGGGATTGTGAGTTCTGGACCTTTGAGCCCAGATCTCTAGAGACTCAGGTGGTCCCTCAACACCAGAACAGTAATTGGAGTATGACTTCTGTCTGAGGAGATACAGACCCATGACAGAGACCTGGTGAGCATAGCGAGTGCGCTTTATATGATGCTCATGAAGCACAGACTGGGCACGGCCAGATGTGAGGACCTGGGCCTGAGTAAGAATGTTGCTCCACCCAGAGTCCCGCAGCAACTTACCAATCATCTGGTGCATTTTGTCCTCTATGTGTAGAGCGCCCATCATCAGGACCAGCTTATCTTCCCCCATTGTGTCAGGGAATGACCACTGCAGCTGCTTAGCGATGGCATACAGAGGCTGGTCACCACTAAGCACAGGAGTTTGACCAGGGTTGAGGGCCTCTGTGCCTTGCATTGTGAGATGCATTGCATGTTTCATCATAGAAGGTGTGGCTGCTTTGTCAGGGAACAGAGGTAGAACCCCTATCAATGCCTTAGGCTTCACAGAGTCATCACTCATGAGTCGGGAGTTGTAGCCTGACCAGGTGATGACTTCACCTTCAGGCAATGTGTCCTGTTTCAGCACTGTGGACACATGTGCCATCCAGGACTCATCCTTGAATTTGGCTCCATGTAGCAGATTATGAGATGGCCGAGAATTGAGATCTGGAGTACATGGTACATGCAAATCATTGCTTGAGAATTCAGCTGGCTGAACCACTGTGTAGGATTCAGGAAGTTGTGGTACAGTAGTGTCTGTAGGATCCAGCTCGATAGAGGGTCGCTGTACTCCTTGGTTGTCCCAAGACAGGTGGTTTGTCACGCTGATTGCTGTCCCATGGAACTCATCATGGGAGAAGTTACATGGGTTGCTGCTATCCAAGTTGTCTACATCAAAGGTCACGAAGACCCCACTACGGATGTTTGTGGGCAGCACAACTCCATCCTGGACAAACTGTTTGACGTGTGCTCGTGCCATGGATCGCCTGATCTCCAAGACACGACTGTAAGACACAGAAACCCCAAAGGCATTGGCATTATTGATCTCTTTCTTCCGCCTACCCTCACCATGCAACTTGAGGCCCTGGTACAAAGGGAAAGGGGTCTCATGTTCTTTGTTGTGACGGATGTTGCTGGACTTTGTGGCATGATGTGAACCACTGCAGGTATTATAAATAATCTGCTGGGCAATGGCGCTTGCAACTCTTGCCCTGCCTTGTACCTGCGCCTGCAACTCCTCATTGCTCTGTTCACGCAAGATTGAGGGGCCCTGGAGCAGGATGTTGAGGAAGCTTCTCAGCTGTCCAGGGATGGGAGATGTCAGGGAATCAGAGGCAAAAGAACCAGTAAATGGTTCTTGCCTCTGGAGACAGCATTTCCTAAGTATTACTGCTGCTCGCATCAACAACAAAGCATCATCCTGACCTATCTGGGACTTATGGGCTTCAGCTATTAGATCTCCAACGTTCTGGTTGCTAGAGATATAGACTTCCTTGCCCTGGGAGAACTCTGTCGACTCAGGAAGCAGCTTCAGAAGATACTCCTTGAACCGTGTGGCATGTGGTTCCCTGGTATCAGAACAGGGAATTCCCTGTTGCTCCACAAGTGTTCTATATAACTGTCGCAAAGCAGACAGTTTGAAGACTGAGTCAGAGTCCTCGACTAAAGCAACAATTTGCGCAATGGCAACTGAATTGAAGTGAGGGGCAGGAGGACCTGCAGATGATCTGCGATCCTCAGCATGAGCTGAGTCTCTCAGGTGCAAGTAACACTGTACATGATAGTAAGTGTCACCAGCGTGGGCATCAGCTGCGTGGGCAATCAGTTTGCCCAGAAGATTGAAATTGTTGGTGCTCTGAGCCCAGGTCTTTAAGTTTGTGTCTACATTAAATGTTTCAACTTTACGTAGATTCTTTTGGTCCTGTCCCTCACATATTATGCAACAAGGAGACTTCTGAGGAGCAGAAGACACTGCAAAACTGGACCGTAGTTTCTTAGGTGAGTTTTGGTCACTAGAATCCTCTTTTTCAGTGAACCTTCTCAGAGTTACTGCAGTAGGTTCTGCAAACTTTGTGATATTTGGCATTGTGTGTCTGAAGCGTCTTAGCAATGCCCTGGCCCTCATCAAGCTGAGCCCATGACACTTTCAAACAAGAAGGCATGACACCAATGGCTTTAAAACCATTCAGATCTTTCTCAATTGAAGCAAGGCCCTCTTCCGTTGGCGTCTGCAACCGTTCATCCTTTTCTTCTTGGCAGACACAGCAAAGCTCCCAGTTGATGGCATCCATCCTTGCCATCCACCACCAGTACAGCTAGGACTTCTATTCTCTATTCTTCTATTCTATTCTTCTATTCCCACAGCAGAACGACAGGCACCTGACATTAAAAAAAAAAAAAAATTAAATAAAAACATTAAAATTAAAAAAAATTGTCAAACAAAAAAAAAAAAATGTAAAATTTCCTGTCAAGGCTACTGTCAAACAGACATCAGATTTAGAATCAGTGAGGTCCAAAACCCTAGAAAAGTGCTTTTAATTGTAATTATGTGACTTTTGGTTGGCTAGTAACGGAAAAGTCAGTTTTTGAGTGGTGGCCATTTTGAAGTGTCAAATATGGCGCTCCCATTGAGAATTGGCTTTGGCTCCCGGCAGATTTGAATTCAGCATGTCAAAAACTACAAGTGTGCCAAATGTCATGCTTGTAGACAAATCTGCACAATTTTTCCCCTAACAGACCTAACGCGGTTAAAGCGGCCTAACAGACCGCAGCCGCAGACGCGGCCTAACAGACCCAGACCTAACGTGGTTAAAGCTATGTGTACCCAAAGATAAACCTGGAGTAGTGTAATAGTAGGCGGGGTCTAAAGCACAATAATTTATATTAAGACAGAGTGTTCTCAAGGCTTCAAAGATGTCGGTCAGTAGTAGTACATCGGTTTTAAGATACAAATCATGATAATCTCCAAGGTTTTTTTTTATATTAAACGTTTTCCAAATATTTTGGGCGTGTGTATAGTCTTCATCAGAAATATCAGTTTCATTTAGCTTATTGTAGAACTTTTCCTTTGGGGGGAGTTGCGTTTCTTTAAATCTCTCAAATGAATCCATATAATCATATGGCTATATACCCTTTTGTGATAAAAGTTAAAGCTCTGCTTGGTTTGTTACAAACTTTGAAAGGTATGGAAGTGTTTTCATATTTGATGCTAGGGTAGATAATGAAGAATCCATCAATTTAAATGAGTCAAGAAACCTGATGTCGACTGTAATATCTTTTTTCAAATTACCTAATGTTATGGTTACAGGAATTGTTTTTGTGAATGAAATGTAGTTCTCATCCGTGTTAGGAATTGCTGAAATGTGCCCGGGTGTTTTTGAAAGTTCATTAATAAATAGATGGGTATCATAACCGGCGCTGTTGGGAAAAAAAACCGGAATGAAGTTGGGACGTTTATAATTAAGATTACACGTAACCTCTATATTTACGTATTAAGATTACCTCTATATTTACCGGTGAGATGACAATGGTCTCTAACCTTTGGATCTTTCTCCTCGTCAATTTCGTTCTTACAAATATGACAGATGCTATTTGGTAGCTTAAATTCTGTTTCTTCTTCTTTTGCTGGAGGATTCATCGGTTTATTGGATTCTTCTATTATCAGCGTTAAGAGAGCACAGTCCGTTTCTAATCGTATTATAAATTCAGAAACCGCGTCTTCTCCTCTATAAATTTCTAGATTGTTGTATTAATCACCAATGGCTGATGCGATATACAGTCACGTGAAAAAGTAAGTACACCCCATGTAAAGTTTTGACTTTTTCAACATATTTCAAAATACAGCTATTTGATCTTCATTTCAACAATATTGATAGATAAAGGTGATATAATATAACAAATATCATGAAACATTTACATTTTGCAGTCCATTGTATAATTTAAATAAACATAAATGCAAATTTCGCATGTGGAAAAAGTAAGTACATCCTTGCCTCTAATAGGTGGTATTGCCCCCTTTGGCAGAAACAACCTCAAGTAGGCGTTTCTTCTAACTGTCTACCAGTCTCTGACATCGACTGGGAGAAATTTTTGCCTACTCCTCCATGCAGAATTCTTTCAGCTGTGCGATGTTTGAGGGGTTTCTTGCATGCACAGCTCGTTTCAAATCCTCCCACAACAAACATCTCGATGGGATTTAGATCCGGGCTTTGACTTGGCCATTCCAGAACCATCCATTTCTTTCTTTTCAACCATTCCTTGGTGGATTTACTGGTATGTTTAGGGTCATTGTCATGTTGCAAGGTCCACCTTCGGTTGAGCTTCAACTTTCCGACAGATGGCCTCACATTATCCTCAAGCACCCTCTGGTACAATGAAGAATTCATAGTGGATTCTATGATGGTGAGCTACCCAGGCCCTGATGCAGCAAAGCTGCCCCAAACCATTATATTTCCACCACCATGCTTTACAGTTGGTATCAGGTTCTTGTGGTCAAATGCTGTCTTTGGTTTTTGCCAAACATGTCTTCTGGGACTGTGGCCAAAGAGCTCTCTCTACCTTTGACTCATCTGTCCAGAGCACATTGTTCCAGAAGTGCTGGTCTTTGCCTAGGTGTTCATTGGCAAACTTTAGTCTTGCCCTGATCTTCTTTCTGGACAGCAAAGGTTTCCTCCTGGCACACCTCACATGTAGATCAAATTTGTGCAGCCTCTTTCTAATGGTAGACTCGTGCACTTTGACATCAACAGTGGCAAGAGCTACCTGTAGGTACCGTGATGACATTCTGGGGTTCTTAGAGACTTCTTTCAGCATCTTGCGGTCTGCTCTCGGGCTGAACTTGCTGGGGCGGCCTGGCCTGAACAAGTTGGCTGTTGTTTGGAATCTTCTCCACTTGTAGATGATCTTCCGGACAGTCAAATGATTGATTTCAAATTGTTTGGAGATCTTTTTGAATCCCTTCCCAGACTCGTAAGGCATTTATAACTTTCTTTCTGAAGGCCTCAGAGAGCTCTTTTGATCTAGGCATGGTGACGCCGCACACTTCAACAACACAGAGCAAACCAAACGAAATGTCTGAGGTTTAAATAAGACAGGTTCCTCCAAGATCCTCTCTGACGATGTTCTAATCATTTGCACCTGAGCTGGTGCACCTGATTCTAATTTTAGGTATTTGAAGTAGTGATAAATGTAAGGGTGTACTTCCTTTTTCCACATGCGAAATTTGCATTTCTGTTTATTTGAATTATACAATAGACTACAAAATGTAAATGTTTCATGATATTTGTTATGTTATATCACCTTTATCTGTCAATAATGTTGAAATGAAGATCAAATAGCTATATGTTGAAATATGTTGAAAAAGTCAAAACTTTACATGGGGTGTCCTTACTTTTTCACGTGACTATAAGAAGCAACGCTGCAAGGGGTATGTTTTTGATATTTATTCGTGGATGATGTGCTTGGGTTTGAAGCGGTCGTATCTATCTTTTCAAGAATACATTCAAAGTCGGCATATATCTTGAATGGATGTTTTAAAGCTCCAGCAAAATTTTTGAATGATGTCTTTGCGTTTTTGGTTCAGGCATAATAATTCTTGTAACCGGATGTTCATTACAGTATTTTGAGTGGTTGTGTAATTTTTTCCGATTATAAAAGAAGTTGAGACAGCATAGAGAGATGTGATTTTTTACCATGACATTTACTTAATTGTGTCGACAATAATCTACTAATATCTTTAATGAGGGTGTAATGGGACTTTTCCCCTTCTGTAAAATATAGAAGGTTAATACATGGCTCACCATATTTATAGTTATCCGAAAGTTTTACATGACAAATTTTGTTTGCATCCGTTAACCCAAATACATTAATAACTAGATTATTCATCTTCTCAAATTTAGGAATATCGTTCACTGGCATTGGCATTGTTAAACTGGTATAATCTGACTCATCTTCATGTTTCTTATAAGACGATAATTTAGTCATTGATAATAATTAGTAATTTTAAATCCACTACCTTTAATACTACTAGGGCATGCCCGTACTATATCTATATCTAAAATTATATCCCCCCCTCTATTTACATGAAATGGTTTGGTCCATGAAATGTTTTGGTCCATTCGCAACGCCAAAGCGAACGGCGAACGCTTTACATGAAATGGTTTGGTGCATGAAATGTTTTGGTCCATTCGCAACGCCAAAGCGAACGGCGAATGGCTTGCGAGTACAGTGACAATCCCCCCGGGGTTTTTATTAGTTTTAAAACATAGTTTAACGCCAACATAGCGCCAACATAGTTTGCAAACGTGAAATAAATGAATACGCTCTCAAATGTGCCATCCGAGGCAGAGTGTGTCCGCCACGTTCGGCACACGCGATAGCTCGCTGCTCTCTGATTGGTTGAATCGTTTTTTGGACATAGCTCGGTAAGTAATTGTCCGATTAATATGAAACCTTGAAAAGGCACATCCTCGGGTCCCCAGCAATATACCTGGCAAGTTTAAAGTATATCGGACCCGTGGTTGTCGAGAAACAGCGGTCACAGACAAACAAACGTACAAACGTACAAACAAACACACAGAGATTACTGGAATTATAGATAGATTAACTACACCCTCCTCATGTTTTATTAGTTCATCATAAACGTCCTTTAATAAGTACTCCCGGAGTGATGTGATAAAGTACGGTTTTGTATACAAATAGCGTATTACTATCTTCCTTTGTCTATTTCACTAGTTACTTTCCTCAATTTCATTTTTACCCCCATATAAAATTTAAGGGGTTTAATCTCAATCAACGTATTCTTTACATACGTTTCAACGGCGGGTTTAACTATTTCAACCGCCTCAGCTATTGATTTTGGTTCTGGGTCTATGAAATCAAAACATCTTCTCCTAATATGCCCCTTTAATGCTCCAGGGCAATCCTTAATATCGTATCCAAGCGACTTCTTGTGCTCGGGTGATTTAAGATAGATAGGAAAGGTACTCCTCCAGACAAACTTACCACAATCAGCACAATATTTCATTTCACGTTCCAACACAGCTATCATATGTAAAAGGTAAGCATTATTATGTTTGTTGGATTAAATGTGTCGTTTGTAATTGTATTTATTAATCATGTTAACAAACATTACAATATGTTTTTGGTTTAAGTGGGGCTATCATATGTGAAAGCTTCGCCGTGTGTTTGTTGGATTGAAGGTGTCTTTTATAATTATTTTTATAGTCATAGTTGCAAACATCGCAATAAGACATACTCATTTTATTAATCATATGTTTCTTTAAACTAAAAGTAAAAATTTTTTGGGTTTAATTCCTATATAGCGACTAATTGCATTGCCCATGGTGCATGCCGGAGGTTTTTGCGTACCCGCTGTAGGAATTCACATTCGCGGTCACAAATGTTCACAAACGTTTACAAATATTCACAAATGCTCGCAAACTTGTAATGTTGTACTCCAAAAGAATTTTTAATCATAAGGTTAAAAAAATTGGTTGTTATGATTATTTCATTAATTTTTGAAAAATTGTGAAATCGTGAAATTTGGGAAAATCGTGAAAATGGGAAATTTTGAAAGAAATAAACAAATAAATACATTTATAATTTTTAAATAATTAAAAAATTCGACCACTTCCGGTTTGTGGTGTGTCACTTCCTGCCTTGGGGGGCAAGGAGTGGATACGGTGATTTGGGTTTAATCTAGAATGCTTACGTAAATACTACTGGGGTGTTTTGGGTCTTCGGGGTGTTTTGGGTTTTCAGGGTCTTTTGGGTCTTTCAGGGTCTTTGTAGTCTTCAGGGAGTTTTGGGTCTTCAGGGGTCTTGGTGGTCTTCAGGGGTATTGGTGGTCTTAAGGGTCTTGGGGTAATTAAAGGGTCATCAATGGTCTGAGGGGTCTCAGCAGTCTAAACGTAATTAAGAGGGTTAATTAAGAGGGTGGTAATTTTATTTGAAGAAGAAGAAGACGTTTGCATCACATATAAACAAACATACATAACGACATAACTACATAAACATAACCATATACGTTTTTTCTATTATAATGAATATATGATATGATATGAATAAGGCTTACGATATAGTGTCATCCCTTGAACACGATCAATGGACTCCCCCATATTCGCTGTGTTAACGGTTTGAATTATGCTGAGGTAATGTGGAGGAGTTTCGTGGATATGAATAAGGCTTACGATATAGTGTCAGTGTACACAGAGGTAAAATGTCAAGTGTACCCAGAGGTAAAATGTCAAGTGTACCCAGAGGTAAAATGTCAAGTGTACCCCGAAGTGATGTGAACGGAGTCGGCAAGCACGATATGTTCCTGGGTGTCATGAGTTATCCACCGATTGCATTTCACGTCAACCTGTAAGGTTGAAAGAAAATGAAGCGTATCCAGAGGTGTGGGAAAATAACCTTAGGCGGGAGACCAAACCTGAAAATGCTGGAGACCAAAGCTGAAATTGGAAAAACAATATAGCCTATTTTACTCCAGGGGTTCCCAGGATTACCCACCCAAAATATCGTTGTGATCGGTTCAGCCGTTTTTGCGGTACCTGGGAACGGACAGACAGACAGACATTTGGTGAATTATAGTAAGATTATCATATATTATTCATTTAATATATAGTTAATAATAATATATCGTATAGTTACATGTAGTATTGTGTATAATATATAGTGAAGCATATAGCACAGTATAGTATAATATAAAGTATAGTATAGTTAATAATATATGGTTTAATAATTAATGTATAGTTGTTAATTTAATATATAGTTGATAATATTGCCAAAATTTCAATGCTGCTTTAGATACTCAGTTTATTAACTGTGGTGTAAAGTCAAGGGATCAATGTGTACAATGTGTACATGGATGTATTGTTTGGATGTTTTGGATGATAAGGATCAAACAAGTAAACGTTATAAATGCTGTCATTAAAGGAGCTTCTTGGATACGAGAACATTTTCACACTAAGATTATATGTCCCTAAATACTGGAAGGGAGAATGGAAATTAAATGATATCATTCTGGTGATAGATGATCCAAAGAGAAAATGTTGTCTTTTTCTATTTCTTCTACACACAGACCGTCATGATTATGGGAGACTTTACTCCAGATGATCATAATGAAGAGCTGAAGGAAGAAATGACTAACTATGATGAATTCCGTGTTCTCATTGATGACAAATTGGACACAATTGTGGAAAAGAAAATCATAGCAGCAAATGACCGGTTCGTTTGCCATTACTTGATTGCATTGGGACATTACATTGTATGAGCAACTACAATACTTTATGATATATAATTAGGGACTAGGGAGATACCTGTGCTACGCATGGGTGGGAGCCCAGAAGCAAACAGGCATTGCAGATACGGAGAATGCCAAAGCATGAAACCAATAAATTCCACATTCCTGTAGCACCTTCAGTCGCACGTCAGACATGGACAGCAAGTTCGTGAAGGACTTCCATGAAAAACGTACTCGCACGCAAACAAACGGGTACGTTCACGTTTCGAAACATCGATCGTGGGACCGTGACGAATCTGCATATGGCGATCCGCGAAGTTCACGTTCAGAAAGTAGAAACCATCACGGCACGTCGTCATTCACTTGAAATCGATATGTCTTTTTTCATTCCAAACAACATAACTCCAATTAATCACAAAATAAACTTTCAACAACATTGTTAATGTTTCCTTAATTGTAAAAACTACCAAGTCAACAGTTAAAAGGATTTTGAGCCGATAGGTGTTACGGCCTTGGCAAGATCGATGGAGACAGCGATCTGTTAGCGTATTCACCACCCAAATAGCTATTTGGAATTCTCTCATGTGGAGATTAAATGTCTTTGAACTTTTCCCGAGGTCATTATTTACTTTTAATGATGTTTATATACGAATGATGTTTAATGATGTTTATATTGGTTTTGGGTTGTCCTTTGCACATATTTTGTGGGATTGTAAGTTGGATAGATGGCCATGATGGCGGCGAGGGGGATGGAATTCTCTCAAGCAGGGATTCAACCTGTGTCTCTTATAAAAGGTCTTTGTCCGAGGTCACCGAGTTCGATCGGTGCAGCCGTGCAGTGATCGGTTCGGCCGTTTGTTCGGCACCTGGGAAAACAACATCGTCACAATGAGAACAATGAACATTATGCGAACACGAATGTTATGCGTGAGTCCAAACCTGAGAATGCTGGAGACTAAAGCTGAAATTGGGAAAACTAAATAGCCTATTTTACTCCTGGAGATCCCAGGATTACCGACCCAAAATATCGTTGAGATCGGTTCAACAGTTTTTACGGTGCCTTTGAACAGACAGACAGACAGACAGACGGACATTTGGTGAATTATAGTAAGATTATGCACTTACATCATTCACCAAAATAGAGAAATTGTAGTTTTTCCGACCCTAATCTGCCAAGATCCCATAAATATTATTATTATTTTTTTTTTTTGTATACTGAATCGAGGCTCGTGAAAGAGCTGACATTTACTTCACAAACAAATCAACCAGACAAACAAAATATATAAAAAGAGATATATATATATAAAATTACCCCCAAACCTCACCCCCCCCCCCCCCCCTTTTTTTCCCCTTAATTTCCCTTTCAACCTATTTATTTTTAGTTCCTGTTTCTCCAATAATAACATATCCTCACTTTTGATGTCAACATCACCTCTTTACCTTCCTCTGTGTATCATAGATTTATAGCTCCCTTGTTTTCCTTCATTTCTGAGACAATACGCGTGTGTTTTCCAACTCACAGATTTGTTGTTTATGGATCGAAATGGCAAAACGCTGTTGTATCTGGATCAGCAAAACCTTTCGACTTTCAGACGGAATTCTCTCTCAGTGATACGATGGTATGATGCAGCATATAAACACTGGTGGGAGATTCACAATATACCGATTTAGTCAGGTTCACTACGTTTTTTCGATCAAAATTTTTGTAGATTAGCAAAACTATACATTTTTGGAATATTCAGAGCATGAGGAATCCAAAAATTAATGTTGGCATTTGCGAATTAATTTTTCCGAAAATGGCACAGGACAGTGATGAAGATCTGCAAAAGCATATTCCTGAACGGTATAGACCTATTCGATCCTGTGTATAGGACTTATAGTTCAATCTGATACTAACAAGGCTGCTTCCTTGCTTTATAAACCCATACCTATAACTTCAAAGGACTTGCAATATCATGTATTATGTAATACAGTTATATCACAAATATAAAGACAATGGTTTTGAATTACCTTTGTTTGTTGCTTTTCTATAATCCTGAGCACTATTTTGAGGCCTTTATTATATTCCTTGACCCAGAACACATAGGATTAGCATATTTAATTAGGTTTCTAGAATTTTCGAGAATTTTCGGATTCTCTATGCTCTGATGATTCCAAAAATGTGCAGGTTTGCTAATCTCCAATATTTTTGAACGAAATTATATTTGTTGACAGAGTGAACCTGACTAATTGTTCTTTGGGGAGTTTTCTATTGATCAGATGGTTCTCGTCGTTTTGCTCTTGGCTGTACCTGGTGTTCCAAACATTCTGCAAAAGTACATCAAACGTTTTTTACGTGGCCTTGAAGGATGAAAGTATTGTGTGATATTACTTGATTAACCCTTAGAACCGGCCACTATTCAAACCTCCATGTACACTGCTGGCCGCCACTTACTTTCTATATTTATTTATTTATTTTCCATGGTCTAAAGCTTGTAATGGAACTCATTTTATACATGGTCTATGGCTAATTTTATCTTCTTTACAAAAACCTCCCTTGCACTTCCTGACACGTTTTGTGGATAATTCTTGTTTATCGGAAAGCCAAAGAATAACTGCTGGTTTGACTGGCACTATAAAGTAGAGTATTGGTGATGAACTCAAAAAAGAAGAAAGTAAAACAGTCTATGATTCAAAATATAATTTATTTGTAATTACAGGGCTAGAAAACCATTTTTACAGGCAGAAAACCAAAATAAAACAAATTTCATCTTTTCAGTGATTTTTTTGCAGGGAACCGAGGTTGGGGGAGCCAACAAGTCCAAGGAGCTCAGTGTTCAAAAGGTTAAAAATTATCAGTTTTGCAATGAATCCAATTGTGTGTTGCATGGACACAACCTTTTTTGGTTATCCCAGTTTATTGGAATCTCTGTTTTACAATAATACCATTTTATTCATTGTATTTGAGGGTGAGTTCAATGAACCTGCACCAAAATATCATAGGTGATAAATGTCCTTTGTAAATACACAAGAGGATCAATGTATGTTTGGAATGTGAAGTACCAAGAGAGGAGTGCAACATTCTAAACAATAGATGTGATCTCATACGTCAATACGATTGATTGTAAAAGTTGTGTTTTGAAATGTTATGATGACATGTTGAAAGTAACCTGGTTATTTCATTCCTCTTCCTCACACTCCCACAGGCTCTGTGTGTCAGTAAACATTTCTCTATCGAAGTGGATCTTCAGTGAAGCTTCCCACATTAAAACAACACCTGATTCCGTCATCCTGAATATGCAACGAAAGGGGACAGCTAAAATGGAGCTTTTAGGGATTAAATTTGTGATTATTCAGCATTTGTGCAAATCTTGACTCGATTCACTTCCAGTACTTAACATGATTCCACATGGTTTATTAAACAGGCTTTAAATGGTATTCTCTTGGGTTCATCAGTGAAATCATGGGGCAGGCTTTTCACAAATTATTCGTATTGTGCGTGCCAATTAATCTTTTGCCTTTCTTGTTCTGAATTTGCTTGCTCATTCTATACTCTTTAGGTAATGCTCTTCTATTATTTTCTTTTTGCTGCAAATAAAACTGATTGAAAAAGATAAATATTGTGTTTGAATTTGCTCTTCTGCTGTTGATATATTAATTTATTTATTTATTTGGATACAAGATTGAGGCTCGTGTGCTCAAATAATTCACAAAAAACATAAACGGACACAAAAAACATTTTAAAAAAGGAAGCGGGAGACAAGATGGGGAGAGAGAGGGAAGCACACAAACACAACAACAGTAGAGAACAGGGACATCGGGAGATCTGTGGGAGGGAGAAGGCTTGGGGGAAGGGAAGGCGGGGGGGGGGGGGCGTGGGAGAGGTATAAACACATGGACACTACTCGGACTTCAGGAAAGAAGTCGGTATTTCAAAAAGGTGGATCTGGGGTGAATTAACAGGGGTGAAAAGATCAAGGTTTTGGATGGGGGAAGATAAGAGATGGTGGTGAACAGATGTTTTAAAAACCTGGAGGGAGGAGTGGGAATGAAGAGAGCGAGGGAGTTTGTTCCAGAGGCAGGAGAAAAGAGGAATGAAATAGTAAAGGTGAGCAGAGATTTCAATATGGCTTAATTTTTAAGTTCTCTTAAATGTGTGAAGGTGATTAATTCAATGAATAAATCATTCGTGGAGGCATGCCATGCCATTGCCATTCTTACAGAATGGTTTACAGAAAGAAAATAACATACAGAATCTGCTCCATTTAAGTTAAGGTGTTTGCAAATAGTTATGGGTCACATGATATCTTGCATAATTGGGTAGACTGGTGTGGTGAGGCGTGCTTTGCGTTCTCACCACACGTCGCTTCAGAGGCATAGGAATGTGCGACAGCTTCACCGCCTCACGGCTTCTCGGACCGTGCTTTTGTATATATTTGAAGAAGACGTTTTGGTCACAAATGTACATACATACATAACCATATATGTTTGCTCCATTATAATAAGATGTACACAAAAATCTGCAATTGGAAACACCACTTACAGGAACATAGTTGAGCAAAACAATCTCAGTGATTTCAAAGGAGAAACGACAGATAAAGCTCCCACAGCTGATTTAGTCGTCCCTGAAAGAACATGTGCCTTGAAAAAGAAAGTTTAATTGTTGATTTTTAAAAATCAAATTGGTAAGCATTTATTTTATGATTGCATAATGTTTGAAAACGTCATACAGTATATAGACGAATGCATAATTAAAAATTACAAAGGATTTCAACATAGCAAAAGTTTTGTAATGTTTTCCAAAAACAAGTCAAATGTGGATCTTTGTAAATGATGTGGAGAAAGTGTTCACAATATATCGGTTACATGAGACGCAGTGGCGTAATTGTAAGAATGTCCATTGTGGGTCTGGGAGGTCGGCGGTTCAAACCCCGGCCGAGTAATACCAAAGAGTATTAAATGGTTCCTGTTGCTTCCTTGCTTTATGCTCAGAATTTAAAAAGACGTAGCATGGGCAAAAAAAACAACCCAGAAGTTGGCAATAATAGTGCAGGTTTTGATGTGCCTAATTGCCTCCTACTGCATCTAATTTAATTGCAACATAATTCATATTATTACATACTATCAGTGACCCATGAAAATTCCACGTAATGCAGCATGTGACTTCAAGTCCTCAACTCTCCCCCATTCCCCCCAGCCCCCTTCCCGTTAACAAACCCCAAGTGCTCAACCTCCGACTCACAACCCCAAGTCCTCACTCCCCCCACCCCCCAATCCAACCCTAAAGCATCCTCTCCCCACTCCAAGCCTTCAAAACCCCTTCCCACCTCAGATGTCTTTCCAACTCACAATCCCACGAGATATGCGGAAAACAGAAAATATACAACATGACCATGAACAGGTAATTGCCCGCCATGGTCACCTGTCCAACTCACAATCCCACGAGATAAGCGGAAAAGGATAAGTAACAATAAATGCCCCAAAACCAATGATCTTACTTCCTGATGCATATAAATACACAATGTCCAAAAATACCTTTTATTATTACATGGGTTTGAGCCTCACCTAATAGAATGCCAATCCCCTCCCCAATTCAAGCCTTCTCCAGGTTCATTGAAAATGACGCCAAGTAGAACAATCTCACCAACAAAGTTGTGCTCCTTGTAGACAATGCAGATGCAAGACTGGGGCGATAATACAATATGTTGTGCCACCTTTTAGTAATTTCAAGGCAGAAATTTAATAACGCAGTCCTGGCCCACGGACACAGTTATACAACCCTAAGGATATGATCTCCATATGACAAAAAGCTGTGTCTTGAGGTAGCCATGCACTCGTGGGTTTTCTGAGATGTATCGTTGAAGCATCATTTTTACAGAACTTTTAACAATGGAATGCACGGTAGATGCAATTTACGTTGTTCTTTCATCACACCAATGTTATTAAATAATGTCTCCCTGCACCGCAAAAGTTACACTCTGTCGCTGTTTCTTCATATGATGTGTGTTTGGTGAAGCAATTGCTTGTCTCCTTGCACTTATTACGCATGGCGTGGGGTTTAACAGATCATCTTCACAGCTAGGCTTATAAAGAAATTTTCAATGCAAATTGTGCATGTACCGCTTTACACAATGGCCACTCTCGTTCATAAACTGATCATGAAATTGAAAACGCATCTGTTACTCATCCAGAAGTAATTTGCGCACACGGTTTCAATAATTTACTTACGATAGCATTTTGCAAAAATCTAATTTTTGAATTGAAAATTTAAAAAAAGTATATATCGTGACCTCGGCCAAATTTCTCATGACTTGGGATTCATCTCTGCGTGAGAGAATGCCACATCGTTATTTGGGTAGTGCATACGTTAACAGACCAGTGTCTCGATCGCTAAGGCCAATCTTCACAAGACTAGTGACACCCAATGGCTCATAATCCGATTAAATGTCGCTTTAGTAGTATTACAATAAAGCAAAAATGTATAGGGAGTGCATAGCGATTTTGAATATGACGGCTCCGAGGCGTCTTTGGCTTTGCATGGCAGTGAGCACCAAAATGGCGGCCGTAAGATTTTCATCAGGATGACATTGTGGGCGAGTGGAGTCAAGCCAGCTGTCAGACCAACCGGTAGCAAGGATTCTTACAGAAACACAGATGGACAGACACACACACTGGGAGAATGACAAAAGAGCAGGAAAATGTAAAAAAGAATGAGACAGAGTGGGGATAGACAAAGAAGGCTCATTGGAATGGCGAAGAAGAGGGCAGCTCACCTGGGACGGCGAACAAATCATAATAAATGCCCAAGATCAAGGACACGACACCCATGGATTTAAAAAGATGGCGAAACTGAGCCAGATGGACAAGTGTAGATTCTGCAAAACAGAAACAGAAAGTACTAGTCACATGCTCTCAGGATGCAAAAACGATTATCAGAAAACTTTACAACACAACGGCACAACAAAAGTATGCAAAGTAATTCATTGGCATATCTCCAAAAAATTTAACATCCCAGTTCCAGAAAACTAATGGAAACACGAACCAAGGGCAATCATTGAAAATGAGGACGTCATGCTCAAGTAACGGCCTGATAATTCCATCGAGTGTGAACATATAAAACAAAGCATTGCATCCGGATATTGTACTCAAGAACAAAAGGGGAAAGACAGCATTGCTGATTGAGATATCAGTACCCAGCGATTTTGGCCTAAACAATGCATAAATCAAGAAAATGCCCAAATACCAGGACCTCACAAATGATGTCAAGAGATCTTGGAAGCTGAAGAGCATCAAAATTGTACCAGTGATAATTGGAGCAACAGATGAATTCGGTGGAGTCATTTCCTGCATTACGGCTCTTCCAACATTTTCGAAATAACATTTTTTAATAACACTAGACTGAGGAACATAATGTATGTACGTTTTCATTTAAGGACGCTTTCCAACGTTTTTCTGATTTTCCCGGTGCAATTACTTCGATATCCGTCGGCATGCCAAAGTTCAGCCTTCTGCGACACCTGGAAGGTACCAAACATTAATATCAGTCATTCAGTCAGTGGTGAGAAAGAGCTTTATATAGTAGATGATAATAAACATTTAAACATTTATGAAAACTTGAAAAGTAGTATAATTCAATGTTTAACTTGCCGGAAATATTTTAAGAAAGTCCAGGAAACTTAAAATCAATGCTTTTGAATGATTTATGTCCATAATTTGAGCTATGTTTGTGTGATGCTGTTTTGGACTCATAACTTTGACAGTTGACAATAAATGCAAATTTTTAATACCGTATTTTCTGGACAAGATTCGTATGCTAAGGGAACTTTGCAGTCCGAAACGAATGAGCAGACTACATAGTAAGGGGAAACATATGAAAATCTGTTAACTAAATTGTTACCAAAAAATTTCTTCACCAATATGTTTGTAAAGGTGTGTAATAACATGTGTTAAAATGTTGAAGGTCAACTCCCGTGGGAAACCCAGAAAAAAAGCTGTTGAATTCGGGTACCGAAAAATTATTTTCGAGAATTTTTATTTTTTTTAATCGGCCCTTAAGTAACTTATGAGGGGTCAAATAAGGGTTTTTCATGATTCTGAGTTGATTGTTAACATTTATATTTCACCACAGACACTCCTTTGTGGAAAAATAATTTCTAAATATATCTCATTTTCTACTTTGCAGGACATGGAGTCTAGCAATATGGATTAAGACGTTACTCCACCTGTGCTCAATTGCTTCATATGTGCACGCTCGGATACACCAGCTGAAAGGCTCAAACAGGCAACTCCAAAGGGATACTCAACTTTATTGAAACAAGCAGAAACTGTCGAAAATGTTACTGTTGTGGAACGTATGAAGGAGGCTCAAAAGGAAGGAAAACTGAGGTACCACCAGAAGTGGAAAAATGATCTGTACAACAACTTTGTTGCAACCACCAAGAAGTCAGCTCAAGCATCAAAGGCAGAGAAAGAGTCATCAAAGTTGAAGAGAAGACGCACTACTTGTGAGTTCAGTTCATCAACTGGCTGCAGTTCTAGAAGATCACAGTCAGTTGACCTCCTGTATAAGGACGTATGCATTCTTTGCAACCAACCAGCCCAGCTCTACAAAAATAATCCAGCACAAGCTAGAAAGAAATACAGAGTGCCAGATAATTTGACTGCAGATACACTGAAGGCAAGCTTGCTGAAGACAGCACGGAGTCGCGGGGATGACTGGGGCACTGAAGTCACTGGACGCCTGGAAGGGATCAACGACTTGGTAGCAGAAGAAACACTGTACCATTTGCGATGCAAACTTATGTTTGCGAGAGGTGACAGTTTGTCCAAGACTGATGAGGAAGGAAAAAGGAAGAGAGGACAGAGGAGTATTGATGAGGCGCGAGAGGCAGTTTTTATTGAATTCTGCGAATGGTTAGACTCAGAATTAGAGCATGGGTTAATGAACATGGACCAAGTCCATGAAAAGCTGCAGGAGTTTGATCAGTCACCAGAGAAGAGCCTTTCTTATTCAAAGCATTGGCTAAAGATAAAACTTCTAGAGAAATATACACAAAGAATTAAGTTAAGCACCCCCCCCCCCGTTTTTTTACAACCTCGCACATTACAAGTTTGTTGTCGTCAAAACAGTGTAATATACCCATGATATTGCTATATTTTCTGGAGAAGTGATATTATGGTCACATAAAAACATAACAATCATGCCGTTTTCAATATTTTATTCTGAATAATTAAAGGTGAAATTTTTTGGGAATTTTAGGCATATTTGCACCTCAATTTAAGTATGGAGCTATAGGTCCATCACGGACAGTTTGGATGACGTTTATGTTTTCTAACGTACAGTCATTGTTCTGAGAAGACCTCTAGCGATCTTTGAGTCAATAACGTGTGTAGGACCCACGTGATCGGATCACTGACTCAACCCTACGTCTGATAGACCCTGTAAGCCGTCGTATGCGTTGCTGTGGCAGGTTGTTCCATTCCCGATGTAATGCACGTTCCAATTCATCCAGATTGGCTATTGGAGGGACCATCTTCGCAATTTGTCGTCCCAACATGTCCCAAACGTGCTCGAGGGGGTTCAGGTCAGGACTGTACGCAGGCCAGGGGATGGTTGTCACAGCACCTTGCTCCAGCAAGGCTCGGACGCGTCTCGCACGGTGAGGCCTGGCGTTGTCATCCATGAAGATGGGTCTGCTGGCGAGGGTGTGGTCATCGAAGTGCGGGATTATGGTGGTATTCAGGATTTCCTCGGCATATCGCTCTCCGTTGAGGTTACCTCGCACAGTTATCAGGTCCAACTTACAGTCATGGGAGAAGCATCCCCAGACCATAATCGAGCCACCACCAAAGGGTACCGTTGGTTGAATGTTTTTAGGTGCATACGCGGTGTTTTTGTGGCGCCACACCCGAACACGCCCATCTGTCACGTACAGCAAGAACCGGCTTTCATCCGACCAATGAACTCGCCTCCAAGACCGGATGTTCCATCAACGTCGCGCTAGGCACCATGCCATACGCTCCCTCTGATGTCGTTCGAGTAGCCTTGGACGCTTGATCACTCGTCTTGACCTTAAACCGGCCGATTTCAGGCGGTTCCTCACGGTACGGTGACATAGCCTTCTGTTGGGCAGCCAGTTGTCCTTCAGGAAATGGCTCGAGGTGAAGGGATATCGTCACACCAGTCTCAAAAGCGCTCTATCTTGGCGGACTGTTGTCACGCGAGGTCTTCCAGACCGTGGACGGTCCTTCACCGCATCCGTTTCCTGGTGTTTCTGCACCAACCGACTGATCACCGAATGGTGGTAACCAAACGTTCGAGCTACAGCTTTTCTGGACATTCCGGACTCGATCATGCCTATTATCCGCCATCGTTCTCCGTCCGACAACCGTCTACGAGCCACCATTACGAGAAAATGACCATGTAACCCCCACACGAGCTCAGGCGTGATTTGCAATAACCCGTGATGATAGTGCATTTACAGAAAATCACGACCACGTGGATGATAACACGTGCTGCACGAGCGATGGGCGTCACAGATGAGTGCACTCATCTGCATTTCATCAATGGATAATTGCTAATGTCATACCAATCATTATTTGATCTCACATACCTTAGAATATATGCCAATGTATACATATACACAAAGAATATATATTAGGGGGTGCTTACCTTAATTCGTTGTGTAGGGGTGCTTAACTTAATTCTTTGTGTATACAAAGACACCTTGTATTTCACAACACAGGAAAGAAGGGCAGATGTACTCTGTCTCAAAGATGGCACCGACAATATTCTGCGAGTGCATCATGCTAATCTTGACCATGGAGATGAGAAGACTCAGATCATAAAGACGGCACTCAAGTTCATATCCAATGATATTGCCTTGATTGATTTAGGTCCAAAGTCATACCCCACCACACACAGTATGACTGACATCGATAGTCAGCTGACACTTGTTCCTGCAAGCCTTCAGATGTTCTTGAGACCGATTGTCAAGACAGACGAAAGAGTTGCCGTTTGGGGGCAGAATTTTATTAAGGCCTGTCGACCTCGGTCTGGAGTATTGCCACACCAAATGGGGCTTGCCATACAACTTGATCATAGATTTGGGTCAAAATGGATGCTCAACAAGTTCCACCGGCTGGGATACACTGAGTCTTACACGGAGACACAAAACTACAAATACTGCTTCCTTAATAGTAGGAGTGGAGATGATGTTCCAGATACTTCTGGCACTCTTGACACCATTGTGGAGGAAACCGATGAACAGATCAATGATGAGGTTGCGGTTGATGCTGCGCTTGAGGATCAATCAGTGATGACAGCCAAAGTGCCAGCCAGTGAAAGTGAATTGTCAAGTAATGATCAGGTGGTCTTTATGGAGGTTAGGGAAACAAACAATGCAGTCACTCAGTTTGTTGGAGACAATATAGATTTAAACATTGTCTCTATTCATGGAAACACTCCCTTTCACTCAATGGGTTGGATCGAAGTCACCTCTCCGGCACCACCTTTGCCAGATCCACAGACAACAGCAGCTTTCCCCCAGGTGAAGTTGAAGGCACTCGACAAAGCTAAGATCCTGAGAGGAACTGAAGTAAAGATTATTCCATTTACGAACAGGAAACAGATAGGAACGAACGCGATCATGTTTCTCCCCCTCGCTGAGCTTTCCTCCTCCCTGGCTCATGATCAGCCACTCCTCACTCCAGGTGACACACTCTGGGCAGCGGGGTGGGTGATCAAAGCCAACGATCCTGAGTTCCCACACTCCAACTGGAATGGCTGGATGAAGAGAATCCATGCTAATGATGCAAAGCAGAGCACACAGATCGAGTTCCTCCCAGTTATTGAAGGAGACCCTAATGACCTCAACACCATCTTCACCACTCTGAAAGAGTGCATACGGCGCGCTGGGGTCGCTATAGTGACCTTTGATCTTCCGATTTGATTTGGATTTGGAATATAAATGTTAACAATCAACTCAGAATCATGAAAAACCCTTATTTGACCCCTCATAAGTTACTTAAGGGCCGATTTTAAAAAATAAAAATTCTCGAAAATAATTTTTCGGTACCCGAATTCAACAGCTTTTTTTCTGGGTTTCCCACGGGAGTTGACCTTCAACATTTTAACACATGTTATTACACACCTTTACAAACATATTGGTGAAGAAATTTTTTGGTAACAATTTAGTTAACAGATTTGTGAAATATCTCATAAAATGCCCTTACTATACAGCAAGAGGGCCATAATATGGAATGACATATTGATGCAGGTAATAAGTTACACTGTTAGTCGGTTTGGTATTTAATTATCTTCATTCACATAAACAACAAGAACGACACTCAGGAGAGAGCATACCTCCACTTGGTTAGCCATATCACTCAATGGTGAAGAATCACTTTTAAAAAATCTACTAGCCGGATCCGGAGCCGGATCTTCACCAAAATCGAATCGGTTCTTCCTTGTCACACACACAACCTGTCCAACAAGTTTCGTCCAAATCCATCCATAACTTTTTGAGATATCCTGCTCTGTATCGTTTATGGCCCAATCTCCCAGTGGTGAAGAATCGCTTAAAATATTCTAGTAGCCGGATCCGAATCCGGATCTTCACCAAAATCTAATGATTTCGTCCTTGTGACATACGCTCCAAATCTGTCAAATTTCGTCCGAATCCATCCACAACTTTTTGAGATATGTTGTTCACGAACAAACAGACAAACGGACAGCCAGGGGTGAAAACATAACCTACATCCACCTTTGGTGGTGGAGGTAAATATAAATTCGTTTTTTTGCCACTTTCCAAAACATATTCAGCACAGGACTTGGACTCAGACCAGGTGGACTCAATAAAATACTGTTCCGTAGTATTTCTTGAGTGCTAAATATTTGGGGACACATTTCGCTGAGACGTTGGACGTGTCCAAGTGTTCGTGGATGATTGTGAAAACACTACATCGAGAATTTTCTCCTTCCCAGAATTTTTTTTTGTATACAGGATCAAGGCTCGTGGAAGAGCTAACATTAATGACAAAAAAAAAAAAAAAAAAAAAACGGACACATAAGACGAAATAACGGGAGCGTGAGACAAGATGGGGAGAGAGGGGGAAGCACTCAAGTACAACATTTGAGAGCAGGGACATTGGGAGATCTGTGGGAGGGAGAGAGCTTGGGGGAGGAGGCCTGGGAAGGGGGGTGGGGAGTGGGAGAGGTAAAAAAAAAAAAAAACACATGGACACTGCTCGGACTTCCAGGAAAGAAGTCGGTATTTCAGAAAAGTGTATCTGGGGTGAATTAACAGGGGTAGAAAAGATCAAGGTTTTGGATGGGGGAAGAGAAGAGATGGTGGTGAACAGCTGTTTTAAACATCTGGAGGGATGAGTGGGATTGAAGAGAGTGAGGGAGTTTGTTCCAGAGGCGGGAGAAAAGAGGAATGAAAGGGTGAAGGTGAGCAGAGAGTCTTGATTTTGGCAGTTTCACAAGAGGAGGGTTGCAGGCAGATCTTGTGCGACCTGTAGGAGTACTTCGGGGACAGAGCACAGACAGGGCTGGGGGGAGGGCAAGGACATAGAGGAGTCGGTAGTAGACAGAAAGACCACCAACCTGCCTGTGGTGAGTGAGTGACAGGCACTCACAATCGGCTTCATCACGGGAGATTCCAATGATTCTGAAAGCTTTGGTTTCAACAGCATGAAGCCGAGCTAGGTGTGAGGCAGGAGCACCAGCCCAGAGGGGTGAGCAGTATTCCATTGAGCTGCAGATGAAAGCCTTGGATGTGGTGAGGAGCTCAGGTGTGCCAAGGAAGGACTTTGCATGACGGAGAATGCCCAGTCGGCGACTGGCTTTGGAGGCCAGCTTGGAAATGTGTTTTTCACAGGAAAGATCATGGCAGATTGTGAGACCCAAGAGATTGAGTGACAGAACTTCTTGGAGAGGATTGTTCAGAAAGTAGATGGGAGGGTTGTCCAGATGGTCTTTTTGAAGAGACCAAGTGAGAGTGTGTGATTTGTCAGGATTGAAAAACATGTTCCACTTGTTTGACCAGTCTGGGATTTTGAACAGGTCTGCAGTGAGTGAGGAGGCTGCGGACTGCCGATCTGAGGGATGAGGTATGAAGTGGCAGTGAGTGGAGTCATCAGCAAAGAGATAGAAAGGATTTTCCAGAGAGTCGGAGAGATCATTGATGAACACCAGAAAAAGCACAGGGCCCAGAACCCTGCCTTGGGGATCTCCAGGAAGGGGTGATGAGAGAAATCCATTCAGGGCCACACGTTGACTACAACCAGAGAGGAAGTCCGCAAGCCATGCATGGAGATTTCTATGGATACCATATGTGGAGAGTTTGGTGAGCAGAGCGGGGTGCCAGACCATATCGAAGGCACGTGATATATCAAGGGAGACAGCTCTAATTTCCTGTTTGACATTGAGGACCTCCATCCATTGTAGAGACAGCAGAAGCAGCATGTTCAGAGTACAGTGACCTGGTCTGAATCCAAATTGATGATCAGATATCAAGCCATTTGAGAAGAGGAAGGATTTGATATCCGAAGCAATGATGGATCCCATGACGTTGCTGATGATTGGGAGCAGGCTGATTGGTCTGTAGTTGCAAGGATCTGTTTTTTCTCCTTTTTTGTGTACAGCAGTAATGTTGGCTGATTTCCAAGCTGAAGGCAGATGACCTTGAGCAAAGGAGAGGGTGAGGAGAACAGAGAGGGGGTGTGAAAGAGCAGCTGAGCCGGATTTTAGACCCGTGGGCTGATGCCGTCTGGTCCAATTGCAGAATCAGAGTCGAGGATTGACAGAAACTCTCCACCTTGTCAGGAGAGAAGAACACAGAGTCCAGGAGCAGCTTGGTACGATTGGGTACGGTGGGTACAGAGAGAGACGGGTTTGGAACACAAGATTTAGAGGCAAACACAGAGTTGAGGCAATCCGCTTTTTCACGTGCGGAGTCAGCTGTGTAGCCGTTTGAGGTAAGGGAGGGGATGGAGGGGGAACAAACACCAGAAACAGATTTGACATGACGCCACCAGGATTTGGAAGAAGGAGACAGGTTTGGGAGTTCACTCTTGAGAGTAGAGAGATATTGTTTCCTGGCTCTCCTGAGGGTAGACACGCACTTGTTCCGGGCAATGTGAAAGGAAATGAGATTGCCTTCCGTTGGATTTGCCTTCCAGGAGGCGAAGGCAAGTTGTAAAATTTGCATCATTACTGCTGCGATTATCCATGATTAACCCCTCCACCTGGACACCGGTTTATAGGTCGGTCGCATCTGTCAGTCCTCCTGACCTGATGTTAATATCTTCTTTGGACTTGTGCCCATGCTTAAGGCCAGCTGGCCATTTGTATCGTGGAGAATACGAGAGTATGCTTTCGCCATACACGGCCACCACAGATTTGCCTCTTTCTTTGGAGATGGCATCTTCTCTGCTTCAAAGTTTTATTCCACCTCATTGCTCAATTCTAGTAACTAGCATGACTCAGTGCGCTCCGCGCGCCTCACCGCTCGTCGTTTCAGAGGGATTGGCATCTTTGGCCATTTCGGTGTCTTTTGGGTCTTTTGTGTCTTCATGGTGTTTTGGGTCTTCAGGGCCATTTGGATCTTCAGGGCCATTTTGATCTTCAGGGTCTTTTGGATCCTCTGGGCCTTTTTTTTTTTTTTTTTTGTATACTGAATCGAGGCTCGTGAAAGAGCTGAAAGAGGGGGATTTTGGGGTATTTTGGGGGTATTTGGTAATACCTTTCGGGGTATTTTGGGTCTTTTGGGTGTTTTGGGTCTTTGGGGTCTTTTTGGGTCTTCAGTGTGTTCAGGGCCTTTTGTATCTTAAGGGTCTTTTGTTTCCTCTGGGTCTTTAAGAGTCGTTGGGGGTATTTTGGTTATTTGGGGTAGTTAAGGGTGTTTTGGGTCTAAATGGTCTTTAAGGGTCTTTGGGGTCTTCAGCGTGTTTTGGGTCTTCGGGGTATTTTCGTTATTTGGGGTATTTTGGGTCTTTTGGGTCTTTTGTGTCTTTGGGGTCTTTTGGGTCTTCTGTGTCTTCGGGATGTTTTGGGTCTTCAGGGTGTTTTGGGTCGTTGGGGTGTTTTGGGTATTCGGGGTGTTTTAGGTCTTCGGGGTGTTTGGGGTCTTCAGTGTGTTTTTGGGTCTTCTGGGTATTTTGGGCCTTTAGGGTGTTAGGGGTCTTCGGGGTGTTTTGGGTCCTCGGAGCGTTTTGGGTATTTGGGGTGTTTTGGGTATTCAGGGTGTTTTGGGTCTTCGGGGTGTTTGGGGTCTTCGGGGTGTTTTGGGTGTTCTGGGTGTTTTGGGTCTTTGGGGTGTTTTGGGTCTTCGGGGTGTTTTGGGTCTTTGGGGTGTTTTGGGTCTTTGGGGTGTTTTGGGTCTTCGGGGTGTTTTGGGTCTTCGGGGTGTTTTGGGTCTTCGCGGTGTATTGGGTTTTCGGGGTGTTTTGGGTCTTCGGGGTGTTTTGGGTCTTCAGGATGTTTTGGATCTTTTGGGTCTTTTGGGTTTTTGGGGTGTTTTGGGTCTTCTGGGTGTTTTGGGCCTTCGGGGTGTTTTGGGTCTTTGGGGTCTTTTGGGTTTTTGGGTATTCGGGGTCTTTTTGAGCCTCGGGGCCTTGAAGGGTATTTTGGGTCTTTGGGGTATTTTGGTGTGTTTTGGGTCTTTTGGGACTTTGGGGTCTTCAGGGTATTTTGGGGGCTTCAGGGGTCTTGGTGGTCTGAAGAGTCTTGGGGGAATTAAAGGGTCGTCAAAGGTCTGAGGAGTCTCAGCAGTCTTAACGTAATTAAGAGGGTTAATTAAGAGGGTGTTCATTTTTTTTGGAAGAAGAAGACGTTCCGTCGACTACAAAACAGAAAGACATACATACATAACTACATAACGACATAACCATATACGTTTGCTCTATTAATAATAAGAAATCCATAACTTCATAATGTCGATAATTTTGGGATTACGATTTGAAACAATGCACAATGTCAGAATAATGACACCAATGGCACATAACAAGCAAACGATGTAAGTTTACAATGGGCCAAACCCATGGCTCAACGGTGCCAAGGAATACAGTGCATTCAGAAAGTATTCAGACCCCTTCACTTTTTATCTTGCCAAAACGAAGTTTTTGCAAGATGTATTAGTCAGCTTGTATGTTTGTTTGTTTGTTTTTTTGTTTGTGGTTAATCATTTTTTTTTCACGTTTAGATCACTCTGTAGACCACAGTTATTATTGGAAACTCCTGTAACTTCGCATATCAGAGTCCTATAGAGATACCCTTCAGCACACAAAATTTTGAAGGTCAAGGTCAAAGGTCAAGGTCACTTTGCGGTCAATCATGGAGGTCAACGAAACCCTTATTTTTTGAGTAACTTTGATCTTATGATCTCCAAACTTGGTGGGTATATAGGGTGTGGTATGGCGCTCAGCTGATTAGTTTTTGGTGTCGATCGGCCTTGACCTTCAAGGTCATTTTGAAGGTCATTCAATTTTGACCAAAAGGTAAAATTTTCAAGTTTCAGTTACCATATCGAGTAGTACCTCAAATTGAAGCCCTTGTTGAGTGCTTTCCAAACATATAACTAGTTTGACAATGTGACGTCATTTGACGGCGTTATGACGAAAAAACTGCACTATTTCATGTATATTGTATTGCTTTAGTTCGCATTGTTTAGGTCACTCTGTAGAGCACAGTTCCCTTTGGAAACTCTTGTAAGTTCGCATATCAGAGTCTTTTAGAGATACCCTTTAGCACACAAAATTATGAAGGTCAAAGGTCAAAGGTCAAGGTCACTTTGCGGCCAATCATGGAGGTCGACGAAACACTAATTTTTTGAGTAACTTTGATCGGATCGTCTCCAAACTTCATGGGAATCTAGTATATGGTCCGGCGCTCAGCTGATTAGTTTTTGGTGGCGATCGGCCTTGACCTTCATGGTTAGCGCTGGAGGTCGAAAATTATTGACCCCAAGGTCAAATTTTGAAATCGTAGGTACCATATCGAATAATACCTCATATGAATGCCCTTGATGAGTGCTTCCCAGATCTGTAAACAGTTTGACGCTATGACGTCATTTGATGACGTCATGACGAAAAAACGGAATTTTCACATTTTGGCAAGATACGGTTCACCCTGTGGGTGATTTTTATCTTGCCAAAACGAAGTTTTTGCAAGATGTATCAGTCAGCTTGTATGTTTGTTTGTTTGTTTGTTATCTTGCCAAAACGAAGTTTTTGCAAGATGTATTAGTCAGCTTGTATGTTTTTATCTTGCCAAAACGAAGTTTTGCAAGATGTATTAGTCAGCTTGTATGTTTGTTTTTTTGTTTGTTTTTTTGTTATCTTGCCAAAACGAAGTTTTTGCAAGATGTATTAGTCAGCTTGTATGTTTGTTTTTTTGTTTGTTTTTTTTTTTGTTTTTTTGTTTGTGGTTAATCATTTTTTTTCCACGTTTAGATCACTCTGTAGACCACAGTTATTATTGGAAACTCCTGTAACTTCGCATATCAGAGTCCTATAGAGATACCCTTCAGCACCCAAAATTTTGAAGGTCAAGGTCAAAGGTCAAGGTCACTTTGTGGTCAATCATGGAGGTCGACGAAACCCTTATTTTTTGAGTAACTTTGATCGGATCGTCTCCAAACTTCATGGGAATCTAGTATATGGTCCGGCGCTCAGCTGATTAGTTTTTGGTGGCGATCGGCCTTGACCTTCATGGTTAGCGCTGGAGGTCGAAAATTATTGACCCCAAGGTCAAATGTTGAAATCGTTATTTTTTGAGTAACTTTGATCGGATCGTCTCCAAACTTCATGGGAATCTAGTATATGGTCCGGCGCTCAGCTGATTAGTTTTTGGTGGCGATCGGCCTTGACCTTCATGGTTAGCGCTGGAGGTCGAAAATTATTGACCCCAAGGTCAAATTACGAAACCCTTATTTTTTGAGTAACTTTGATCTTATGATCTCCAAACTTGGTGGGTATATAGGGTGTGGTATGGCGCTCAGTTGATTAGTTTTTGGTGTCGATCGGCCTTGACCTTCAAGGTCATTTTGAATGTCATTCAATTTTGACCAAAAGGTAAAATTTTCAAGTTTCAGTTACCATATCGAGTAGTACCTCAAATTGAAGCCCTTGTTGAGTGCTTTCCAAACATATAACTAGTTTGACAATGTGACGTCATTTGACGGCGTTATGACGAAAAAACTGCACTTTTCATGTATATTGTATTGCTTTAGTTCGCATTGTTTAGGTCACTCTGTAGAGCACAGTTCCCTTTGGAAACTCTTGTAAGTTCGCATATCAGAGTCTTTTGGAGATACCCTTTAGCACACAAAATTATGAAGGTCAAGGTCAAAGGTCAAGGTCACTTTGCGGCCAATCATGGAGGTCGACGAAACACTAATTTTTTGAGTAACTTTGATCGGATCGTCTCCAAACTTCATGGGAATCTAGTATATGGTCCGGCGCTCAGCTGATTAGTTTTTGGTGGCGATCGGCCTTGACCTTCATGGTTAGCGCTGGAGGTCGAAAATTATTGACCCCAAGGTCAAATTTTGAAATCGTAGGTACCATATCGAGTAATACCTCATATGAATGCCCTTGATGAGTGCTTCCCAGATCTGTAAACAGTTTGACGCTATGACGTCATTTGATGACGTCATGACGAAAAAACGAAATTTTCATGAAAAAATTATTTCCTCAGTTCTCATCAAAATCTTTCAATATTTCATGTGCGTTGGTCATGAAGACATACTATTCACCATACGAAATTATTAAGGTCAAGGTCAAATGGCAAGATACGGTTCACCCTGTGGGTGACATATGTTCATTTGTTTTTTTGTTTGTTTTTTTGTTTGTGGTTAATCTTTTTTTTTTCACGTTTAGATCACTCTGTAGACCACAGTTATTATTGGAAACTCCTGTAACTTCGCATATCAGAGTCCTATAGAGATACCCTTCAGCACACAAAATTTTGAAGGTCAAGGTCAAAGGTCAAGGTCACTTTGCGGTCAATCATGGAGGTCAACGAAACCCTTATTTTTTGAGTAACTTTGATCGGATCGTCTCCAAACTTCATGGGAATCTAGTATATGGTCCGGCGCTCAGCTGATTAGTTTTTGGTGGCGATCGGCCTTGACCTTCATGGTTAGCGCTGGAGGTCGAAAATTATTGACCCCAAGGTCAAATTACGAAACCCTTATTTTTTGTGTAACTTTGATCTTATGATCTCCAAACTTGGTGGGTATATAGGGTGTGGTATGGCGCTCAGTTGATTAGTTTTTGGTGTCGATCGGCCTTGACCTTCAAGGTCATTTTGAAGGTCATTCAATTTTGACCAAAAGGTAAAATTTTCAAGTTTCAGTTACCATATCGAGTAGTACCTCAAATTGAAGCCCTTGTTGAGTGCTTTCCAAACATATAACTAGTTTGACAATGTGACGTCATTTGACGGCGTTATGACGAAAAAACTGCACTTTTCATGTATATTGTATTGCTTTAGTTCGCATTGTTTAGGTCACTCTGTAGAGCACAGTTCCCTTTGGAAACTCTTGTAAGTTCGCATATCAGAGTCTTTTAGAGATACCCTTTAGCACACAAAATTATGAAGGTCAAGGTCAAAGGTCAAGGTCACTTGGCAAGATACGGTTCACCCTGTGGGTGACATATGTTTATTTTACATTTTGTTATGTTGCAGCCTTATGCTGAAATCGTTTAAATTCATTTTTTTCTCTAATCAATCTACACTCAATACCCCATAATGACAAAGAGAAAACAGGATTTTAGAAAGTTTTGCATATTTATTAAAAAGAAAAAACTGAAATATCAGATTGACATAAGTATTCATACCCTTTGATTTGACACTTTAAATTCAGCTCAGGTGCCTCCCATTTCTCTTGATCATCTTTGAGGTGTTTCTACACCTTTATTTGGAGTCCACCTGTGGTAAATTAAATTGATTGGACATGATTTGGAAAGGCACACACCTGTCTATATAAGGTCTCACAGCTTACAATGCATAGCATACCACACCAAAAACCAAGCCATGAGGTCGAAGGAACTGCCTGCAGAGCTCAGAGACACGATTGTGTCGAGGCACAGATCTGGGGAAGCCAACAAAAAAAATCTCTGCTGCATTGAAGGTTCCCAAGAGCACAGTGGCCTCCATAATTCTTAAATGGAAGAAGTTTGGAAGAACCATGACTCTTCCTAGAGGTGGCCACCGGCCAAACTGAGCAATCGGGGGAGAAGGGCCTTGGTAAGAGAGGTGGCCAAGAACCCGATGGTCACTCTGGCTGAGCTCCAGAGATCCTGTGTGGAGATGGGAGAAACTTCCAGAAGGACAACCATCACTGCAACACTCTACCGATCTGGGCTTTATGGCAGAGTGGCCAGACGGAAGCCAAAAAGTTCAATCTAGGTTTCATCAGACCACAGAATCTTGTTTCTCACAGTCTGAGAGTCCTTTGGGTGCTTTTTTGCAAACTCCAAGCGGGCTTTCATGTGTCTTTCACTGAGGAGAGGCTTCCGTCCTGACATATACCTGACAGGTCCCTGTTACATGGCAATCTAACCGCTACTCGAAATACATGGACCATACTACACTTACCACAGTCTAGCTATGAATTCCCTCCTCCCCACCCCCCCCCACCCCTTTCCACGTAACATTATGTATTGCTGTGAGGATGCCCATAGGGTCACATGTTGTTGTTTTTTACTAGTGTATATAAACACCGGTCTTTAACAGATGAAGAGGATAGGACAGACGAGGTGAGATTTATATCTCACCTAGAGGGGCGAGGGTGTATAGAGAAGATATAGATGGGAGGAGATAAGAGTAAAGCAGGGAAGAGGGGAGGGCAGGGTCATTTATGCGGCACACAGAGAGAAAAGAATAGCGAGAATGCATCAAAAAAAAATCAGAAATCTTTCCTATTAATCAATGAATGGCTATTAAAAAACTCCTGTGGTTCCGTGGCTTGCACCATTGTACTCGTGAATCAAACAGTTGCACGCATGCTGCAAAAGAGAGAATGAAAATGCGGACAGCAACAGACCTCATGAGAGTACGGATAACCCATGAGGAATAAATGCATGCGATCGACTTTAAAAACAATCTCGAGTGCAAAATATGCTAAATGACATTTACTTTTACTCCGTATTACAGTAATGCTATCCTTTTAATGGTGTGGGAAAGGTGCATTTACCAACATTTCCAGGCACTTGATATTGTTACATTTATGGGGGTAGCTCATGAAATACCTTAATCCAGGTATATTGTATAGATTAGCATGCCCGAAATATCGCGAAGAAGAAGAACCTTCATGTAACTAAGTAGGGAATATTTTAGGCCGCAGGTCTGGTAAGATTGTATATTTGTCTCCATGCGAAGGGGTGGAGCTATGCTAATTAGTTAGGGTATAAGTGTAGATTCCCTGTGTGTAGTTGCCTTTGTGGTTTTCCCGTTGTTCCTGATGACACTCGCAACGCATTCCGCACCTACACTGAATAAACCAAATAACCGCCGACTGGATCCGGACATTCAAACACCACCACTGACACCACCAACCGAGTCATCGCAAGGGAGGTGTGGAAGGACGGTGAGGCCCCGCCCCGAAAGGTGATGATTGGTCATGGCGATGGACTGCTGCAATGGCGCTTGTTGATTGGAGTGCGAGCAGACGTCATCATAGAACGTTCTAGCACCAGGGACAAAAAGGCCATTTTGCTTTCTCTCTTGGTTCCGACATTCATTACGGACTGGACGCATTGCTCTCTTGCACTGGGTTGTCATTACAAATGGATGCAATCTTGTCGCATTTATGCTCTTTTTCGTTCTGTGCTTGGTCACAGACAGTCACAGTTTGTGGACTCTCCGTGCTGGCCTTCACTGCGAGCAGTCACATTTTCGATCCCTCTGTTCCGGGCTGAGGGAAGGGCGGACACATCCTTATCATCTTTCTCTCTCTCCTTGGTGTTGGCTCGTGGGGGTGGTGCTTGGTTCCATGTGTGCCTGGGAGGAACGTCAGGGCTCGGTGCAGCCGAATAGGAAGGACGAGGGAGGAGCTGGGGCCTGTTCGCTTAGCGTCAGCGGCTGGCGGTGAACGCGACTTGGCGCCAACGCGTGTTTTCCCACAAAGGGACGCAGGATCTTTGACGACCCCAGACGGTCAAGGACGCCGGAGCGGTCTGTAGGCAAATGCACCACACACATTTTTATTTTCATTTATTTCTCCCTGTGTCTGTATTTCAGTCTGTGAGGAGACGTCTCAATTTAGGAATTTAGTTTTACCGTACAGTTCTGTTATCCTGGCATTTATTTTTATGAAACGCATTATTTGTTACATTTTCAATCCCTTGTGGTCTGTCCTGGTTATTTGTTGGTGGTTCGGTAAACCCGCTTCGCATCCAGCCATGCAGGTAAGCCTTGTGACCCTCCACCCCCACACTGTCAAAGGAGCTGCCATAGTTTGGGTACGCACCGGAGTTAAAGCTCGATTGGTCATCCGTCACCCAGGAGTGTTAATCCCGGTGAAAACAACAATGCATTTCCTCGACACATGTGAGATTTAGACACGAAACCCCGGGGTCACTGTCAGAATGGCGTTGTGTTTGATAAACTGTCTTCTCATGAAGGATAGACAAGGAAATTCCGAATTAAAACTACATCAAGATATCGCTTGTGGGTAACTGTTCCGGCATGCATTCTCTCCAGTATTGTATTCTGTAACCTTGTTTTTGGTTTTTCAAACAAATCTAGTGGGTAAAACTTTCTGCACCAACACTCGAGGCATTTCAAAATGTTCTCAGAATGAAATAATCACAATCGTTGGAGATGTTGAGTTGTTTCTGCTGATCTTTCCATCAATGAATGGATTTCTCTCATCTCCCCCTTCCTGTTCAGGCTGGAGTTACCCAAGGCAGTGTTCTGGGCCCTGTGCTTTTTCTGGTCTTTATCAATGATCTCTCCGACTCTCGGGAAAATCCTCTCTATCTCTTTGCTGATGACTCCACTCTCTGCCGCTCCAATTCCTCTTCTCTCAGATCGGCAGTCTGCAGCCTCCTCACTCTCTGAAGACCTGGACAAAATCACAGACTGGTCAAACAAGTGGAACATGTCTTTCAATCCTGACAAATCTCACACTCTTACTCTGTCTGTCCGAAAAGACCGACTGGACAACCCTCCCATCTACTTTCTCAACAATCCTCTCCAAGAAGTTCCGTCGCTCAAGCTTTTGGGTCTCACTACCTGCCATGATCTTTCTTGGGAAAACCACATTTCCAAGCTGGCCTCCAAAGCTAGTCGCCGACTGAGCATCCTCCATCATGCAAAGTTATTCCTTGGCACACCTGAGCTCCTCACCACATACAAGGCTTTCATCCGCAGCTCAATGGAATACTGTTCTCCCCTATGGGCCGGTGCTCCTGCCTCACACCTCGCTCGGCTTCACGCTGTTGAAACCAAAGCTTTCAGAATCATTGGAATCTCCCGCGATGACGCTATCTCCGAGGGCCTTTCACTCACTCACCGCAGGCAGGAAGGTGGTCTTTCTGTCTTCTACCGACTCCTCTCCGGCCTTTCTCCCCCAGCTCTCTCTGTGCTTTGTCACCCAAATATTCCTACAGGTCGCACAAGATCTGCCAGCAACCCTCTGATGGTTAAACTGCCGAAATCTAGGCTCTCTGCTCACCTTCACTCTTTCATTCCTCTTTTCTCCCGCCTCTGGAACAAACTCCCACACTCCCTTCAATCCCACTCCTCCCTCCAGGTCTTTAAAACAGCTGTTCATCACCATCTCTTGTCTTCCCCCATCCAAAACCTTGATCTTTTCTACCCCCGCTAATTGACCCCAGATCCATTTTGTTTGAAATTCCAACTTCTTTCCTGGAAGTCCTTGCAGTTTCCATATGTTTTATGCCTCTCCCACCCCCCCCCCCCCCCCCCTTCCCATGCCCTTTCCCTCAAAAAGATCTCTCGATGTCCCTGCTCTCAAATGTTGTGTTTTGTTTCCTTCCCCCTCTCTCCCCATCTTGTCTACTGCTCCCCATGTTATATGTTTTATGTGTTGGTTTGTCTTTCTGTGTGATTAATGTTAGCTCTTTCACGAGCCTCGATCTTGTATACAAAAAAAAAAAAAAAAATGCTAAGTCGTCCTTTAAAAGCCCTCAATGGTGGCATCAGCCGTTCCCATATTGTTACCCTTTTCGTTTCTTTACCGACAGTAATTGCTAGACAAATGAGCATCTCCATTGCGAGGACAAATAAAACTGGAGAAATTGTGTTGTTAAAAATGTTGTTGTTTTGTCCAGTATTTTTCAGCATGCAGTGTTTTGACATTATAAAACGCATAGAAAGTGCTAAGTGCATAAATACTGCATCAGGAGACTTTAAATCACTCGGAAACCAAAATAATTATTGTTCACCTCTTTGACTTCTGAGGTCCCGTGCATCCAAATTGCTAAAAAAATTTTTTTTTATTGTTTCCAGCGATATGAATGCTGTTCTAACTCAGAGGCAGCTGATGTTCTACCAACCCGGAAAATCCTTGCTTCGGGTGAGAAAACGTGTGTACTAAACAGCCACTATTACAATGGCATGCTGTTCGTATATATATGTATGTATAATGATAAGAAAATGAGAATTTATGTATATTGTTGATCGTGTTGAAGTCATCGGGTTCATCCAGTTGCCTGGCTTAAATAACAGCACACTGTGTCAAAGCGGTCGCGGCGGCCGAATGATATGGTCGTGCCGGGCCAGATTACGTGTCTGTCCACCACGATACCGCGCTGACCGAGCTATATCTCTCACACCTTAAATTTTACACCGAATTGCCAAACAATCAATTGCAATTTGTCCGCAAAAGATTATTTGTCACGCTGATGAGGGCTCCACACCATCTAACTTTGCTGAGCATGGCGCTATGTGCTCAGCACTTGTTTGTTTCCCGGGTTCTTGCGAGGGTGGTTTTGGATCCAGCATGTCCGGGGCATGGTGGAAGGAAATGGAAGTATGGTGGGTCGAGGTCTTTCCCTGTGCGGAGGTCTTCTAATGATTCATCGGGTCGCCTCTTTTGCACTGCAGGCTGAGTTATAACAAGCTCGCTCTGCAGTTCCATGCCGAATCGGCTTTTTAGCGCTGAAACAAGGTCTGTTAATGATGTTGAGCCCTCGGGCATGGCTGTCAAGACCTATGTCACTGCCCCTGTGCAAAGCTGCCACCAGGTGCACCCTGCCTTCATCCTATTTCCATCCGTTCCATTTCGCAATCGGTAAAATTGCACCAAACATCGATCTTTGGGGGTTCACACCCAGTCCGCCTAACCATCACCACTTTCTGCCTTGGCATTTGACCTGAGCCTTCTCAGTTAGCCGTGTGGATGGATTGTGACTAAACTTGGTGTATGGGTTGGTTAATCGACATGAACAAGCTGATTCGATTTTGGTTCAGGTCCAGATCCATATCTACTTATCAGTTGAGTGGGATACAAAACGTGAATTGTTCATCGTGGTGGAGGTATGCTCTCCACCGAGTGCTGGTCCAGTTTATGTCTGTATTTTCCTCACTACCACACCATTAGTTTGTTCCCCTTCTGTCCTCCACTACCGTTCCTTTTCCACGAGCTAAGACTTTTCTCAACAACAATAGCGGTATAAATGTCTTTTTATATAAATAAATAAAAACATGTTGGATGACTTCTGAAATCCATAATCTGAAATAAGAATTCAAAGACTGACATGATCAGACCTGATATTCTTGCACATCTAGTTCTTTTACAAACGTTTCAACTTTTTATTGAATAATTTAGCTTTATATTAATTTGATCTATGTCTGTATATCGGCCATGTTCTATTATTTATTGTCTACTTCCTTCTGACGATATTCGAAGAAAGAAACAAAATACATGTTGCATTTGCATTGGATCGAAAAGCGATTGAGATATCTTAATAATGAATAATGATTTACGAGGAATGCTGAGGAATACTCCAGTACTCGTATATAATACTCCCACAAGAACATCTCTAACCGGCCTTTCTCGCCATCTACTGACAGCAATTTGTCAGTAACTACAAAGTTCACTTGTACTTGCCCATCAGGGCATCATCAGGCCATCAGGGCTCGGCTATTTAATAAATAAAGATTTAAAAGGTACAATGGTGGGAAAATTGTGGACGAAGTTTACACCATGGAAGAGAAAGACATGCAGATTTTTAGGCTGAATAAATTTACTGTGGACAAGGATGAGGATTGAAATGTGGCGGGTATTTTATTGGGTATTTGATTTTAAAAGAAAAAAATAGCTGCCTTCATCCTTCATTTTATTTTGTGATAATTGGTTGTTTTGGTGCTTTTTCCCTTTGCAATATGGAAACCCAATCATTCAGAGTCTGCTGCATGGCATTCCAATGTGCATGTTCGATTTTTCCTACCATACACATTATTTTAATAATCATAAGTATCATATATATTCAAAAAGCAAAAACAGGGTTCCTTAATTGGACTATTGTAAGTTGGACCTAATCTCAGTTGTAGAAACTTTCCAACACTCCACGTATATCTCTTCCCTTGACCCATACTCAGGGGAAGTATTTCCTATGGGGCAGCCTGGGAAATTTCCCAGGGCCCCGTGCTGGAGGGAGGAAGGGGCTGATTGCCGGTGGGAGTAATATTGTTGTGGATATGAGAGTGGTGTTTTTTTATTGTTGTTGTAAAATATCACCCTCCTTCCTCCATTTGGTGTATAAAGGTCAAAGGTCGTGCCCGTAGTTATTCCATATACAATCACGTAGCAAATCATAGATTTCCTCCTTGTTCAGTAGTTATCTCCTTATTATGTGTATTAGCTTAAGGCTTTATCTTCCATTAATTAACACTCCATTGCACCGAATTCAAACAAGGTAGATTCCCTTCACAATTCCCCTTTTGTCATGCCAACTGCATTGGGCGGTTTTCTGCAATCCGCTGCTGCTTTGGGGTTGTGGTTGTTTTCGCTGCAAGACTCCATTACGCACGAGGTCATCTCGGAGCAGAAGGTGGGAGGAGTCAGCCCAGCGCCAGGAACAAGGCGTGGCCTTGCAAACGTCTCCTCTAGGGGTGGGATCGGTGAGCCCTCGCGACCAATCAAGGCCGAGGCGAGCTCACCGATGGGCGTGTCATGGAGGCCGGTGGCTTGATCGCCCCAGGGGCAATAAAAGCGCGTGCGGAAGCCCTTGGAGAGATAGAGAGAACCCTCATGCAATGCCCCCACGTCAGATGCGGCACATCACAGCAGCGTGAACCAACGGAGCTTTGAAACCACCGCAGTTTTTGACCACGGCAGCTTTGAGCGGTGAACCAAGTTGCAGCCTCGAAGCAACGTCGCCGTACGAGAGATGGTTGAGGAGAGCCGGCGGCTGCCCAACTCGAGCCGCGATCATCCCAACCACCCGGATCCTTCCCGCCATTCGTTCCTGCCATCATCCGCCGTGTAAGTCTGATTGTTCGTCCATCTTCTGTGTTGTCCTGGGGTTTAAGTAAGACTGTTAATAGGTAAGCTCGAGTTTCACTGTGTCCTTCTGGTCCGTCCCTCTTTCTGTCTTTATTTTCTTATTCTTCCTTCTCCCTTGGTTTCTTTTGATTGTACATAATAGTAGTAATAAATTATATTTGTATTTCCAACCTTTTGTCTTCTTCTTCTTCTTCTTCTTCACATCCTTCGTCTTTGAGGTTTCCACATTGAATACCTGTGGCACGATTTGGCCAACGTTCAGGAATCGGGTCTAGTAATTGTTAATAGTTCGTGCCGCGGTTGCTAAAACCGCTCGGCAATTAACATCTGTCCGCGGTACGAACGGGGCTGTGCACCTACCTTTCCGGAGGTAGCTGTACAGCGTCAGGGACCACGTCGGTCAGTCATAAACGAGGGCACTAATCCCCCCTCGATAAGGGGAACAGAGGCCAACGTTGGGTTCCGTAACATTTGGTGTCAGGAGCGAGATTCGGACCTGAAGCGCTTAGCGCGCTCACATTACGAGTGGCCCGAAATTTTGTTTTATAAAATCCTAAATTTAAAAATCGTGCCATGGATGGTCAAGGCGATGGGATGCCGGTGGGGGAATTAGAGGGTGTAGAGTCGACCCAGGACCTCGGGGAAATGTATATGGGGGAAATGGAGGAGGAGAGCAATGGTAACGTGGTTGTGGGGGGATCAGGCGCACAAGATGGCGCCCCCGCGCACGATGTTGCAGCGGCACCAAATGTCGCCGCGCCCGTGACCGTAGCAGCGCCGCCAATGGACTGGGGCCTATTCATGCAGCAAATAAAGGCCTTTATGGTTAAGTCGGGTGAAGAAATGGAAAGCAGAATGATTGGAGCAGTGAGGGGTACCAGTGAACAGTTGGGAAACCAAATGGGAGGTTTGGAAAACAGAATGGAGTAGCGATTAGAAAACCAAATCGGGGGGCTAGAAGCTAAATTTGAGGGTTTAGACAATAAATTTGAGGGTTTAGACAATAAATTTGAGGGTTTAGACAATAAATTTGAGGGTTTAGACAGTAGATTTGAGGGGTTAGACAACAGGATGAAAGGGGTGAAGAATGGGTTAACGGGGTTAGAAAATACAATGGAAAGCAAATTGAGGGAAATAGGGGAGCAATCCGCCCGGGAAATTAAACAAATGGGGGATCAGATAGAGGAGGTGAAAATCGGGTTGGAAACTAAATTGGATGCCCAGAGGAACGAATTGGAACAGATGAAGGCGGCAGCTACTAAAGAAATGGAGGAGATGGGGGAGGAGATAAGACGAGGTGTGAGCGAGGATGTCTCGGGGGTACGCGAGGAGGTAAAGCGAGGTGAGAAGCATATGGAGAAAGAGGTGAGAAGTAGTACGGCTAGGTTACAGGGGGGCATAGAAGATCTAACAAGGGGAGTAGAACAGCTGACGGTGGGACAAAAGGAACTAGTGGATCAAGTGGAAAAGAACACTGCAATAATCGGGGGGTTAAAGGCGGCGCAGAAAGACATCAAGAAGGAACTTATAGCGACAAAGAGGTGTCGTGGTAGTGGTTTGGGACTCAAGACTCCAATAATCGGAAACAGGTTTTACAAAAGATCCAGACTTTATTAACTAGTTGTTCACTTCATTCAAATACTAATAACTACCGTTAACTCAATGGACCAGATAACTCTATCCGCATAGTCCCTCTTTCTCAGCCGATGTTTCTCCGTAGCGCCGTACTCGTTCATCCCATCGGGCAGGGCTTCTGATGGCAAGTGATCCTGACTCATAGTTTGCTCTGGTTTATATGGGCCTTGTCGCGCTAATCCCTTCTCCGCAAATGCCCCGAGGTCATGCATGCTCGCCCCCCTGCTGGGGAGTTCCTTCACCCTCTTTGCATCCCGATGTCCCAAGTCAATAGTGAAGGCTTGGGAATGTGTGTTAGCCCGGGGCCGTGCTAAAGCTACACAACAGGACTCCCAGCTTCGACAGGGCGAGATGCATTCCTGACATTCTTACGACCACCTGCTCGTACCTTGGTTCGTTACCAGTTCCAACCAATGAGTTACACTGAGTTACACTTCCACAATTCCCACATCTTTTTGTTTTTGTTTATATTAACCATTAATCTAAACATCAATATAAGTAAACAATCAATCGCTACAAGTAAACATCAATACAAGTACTCAATGAATCACTACAAGTAAACATCAATACAATTTCCTTAGGCATACACCGTCATCCTGCAAGAATCTGATCACAAAACATTTCGTTGGTCATTGACTCCTTCCATATTGTTAATTCAATCTATTTCATTTGCATCACAAATATCTTTGTAAAACAACACTTCACCATCACCAAGATACAACAATTTTGCTTCACCATTTTCAAGTTTTTAAAGCATCTGCAACATCTGGCAAAAACGTTTCCCTCCAAACAAATGTTGATTCTTTGTTTGAAAGGAAGGGCTGATCACTTGTGTTTGAATTCAGGTATGAAACATTTTCTTCTGTCTTTATAAACACCTGCACTACTTCGTGTAGGATTTCGCTGTTGTGGTAACGGTGCGGAGTCATAGACTGACCCTGCTCTCCATGTAGCATTCTTGCCACTCTTGCTGTGAACCATAATGATTCCTTGAACAAGGCCTTCGCCCAGTTGTAGTCGACTTGCCTCCTCCCTCATTATGAGTGGGCAGCAAGTGTTGGTGTAATGTTGATTGGCCAGCAAGATGTGGAACAGGGATGCCGGATGCATCCACAATGATGTTGGGACCATGGTGTTCAGGTCATTCATGGTCCATACCAGGAGCAACCAGCAGAATCGTGCACAGCTGTTGTGACAAGGGCACAGCCGTTTTTTGCAACTCCATGCTGGTTCCCCGGACGTTGGTGAAGTAATAACATATGTCCCCGCATTTCACAGAGGTTGCAGGTAAAATGTCGTTGTCCTGCAACTTCTGATGTGATGAATGTTCGAAGCCTTCGAACAAGAGTAAGTGATCACCTTTCTTTCATATGTTGCAGTGTGATCCAGGCAAATGGTCACATAAATTTCCTTGGTGAAGGTAAGCATCCATCTCCAAGTTACACGGGAGAATGTCTTCATCATTCTTTGAGAAAGAGGGTGTATGCCACGATTAACTTCATTTTTTAGCCACAAATTTTCTTTCTCGAACTTCTTCCCAATTCCGTTAGCACCCCCTTCAAATGTGATCTCGTCTTATCCTTATGCTCAGTCACATCTGAATCTGCTTTCCACACACACTGAATCAGATAGGGTACATCTTACCATGAAATCAGCATAATTATGTATATCTTCCGACAGTTTCACATTCAACAATTTGTTGATTTCCCTTACAACATTCAAAAAGTTATATTCATTTATATGCGTCACACAAGTAATATTCAATCAGGTATGTATTTCACTACTAAACTAAGAATAGCATCCACAATTGCTTTCAGGTTAATATAGTTCAAAATTAACTCGTGCAGGTATTTTAGCACTACTCTAAGAAAATAAATTGTATATGATTACAATCACAAACAGGAATATCTAATTCCCACCAAAAATTTTTCCCAAACCAACAAATTAAGCATAATGTATTATTACCATAATTCCTCCCCACTTTTCCTTTTCCTTCTTTTTTTTTTTCTTTTTTTTTACTAACAGTGTGTCACTTGTGGTGATATGAGTTCACTGATCTTGTAATTGACACAACACAAAACATTTCATTATGTCATTATCTTAATTCTACTGTATTCATTTGCAACATCACTTGATTTAATCTTTTAATCTCAGTATTTATGTCGCCATAAAAGTCTTCCTCTTGTGGTTCCACATTTCTTTCCTCATTTGTCACTTCATGCGTTATCATCGTGTTGTTGGTTACCTTATTCAAACACACCGTCACTAAGGCTTTCAAGCAAGCCACCACTAAAACAATTGCCAATATAACTACTAAACCCACAAACAAGTCTGCTACTCCTTGTATATATTCATACCTATGACATAATTATATGTCGACGACATTCAACATTATATACCAAACTAACAAGCTTCCTAAAAGGTAAATAAAGAAAATCCCTTAATATGTAACATAAATCAGATTATTTGTCTTACCCTGATCCCCCTATCTCCTGGGGTCGAACTAAATCCCCTGATCATGAGTGTAGTTGTGATACATTATCCCTCATGCTGTATTAATATCAGTAGGTAATTGTATGTCATGTAGGCAAATAAATGTCACTATCTTCCCTAATTCAAGTAGGAATATTAAATGTTGAAAATGTAATGTTTATCAATGCAAGGGGTGTTAAAATGTAATGCAAATGAATGTAAATCACGATTATCATTTATCCGCCACTGAATGTTCTGCTGGGCTGCTAGATGCAGCCTCATTTTCTGTGGGATCGTCCATCTTAGCCCCATGTGCTTGCTTGCAATGAGAGGCATGAATCCAACTTTCTATTTTGGGTCCATATTTGTTTCTATTCTTATCAATCTCCTATGGTTTATCAATTCGTTCCAAGATACCGCAACCAAAGGTTTTAACCAAAGCTCTACCAAACTATTTCCAATGTGAACTCCAAATGCCAGTGAAACAATGATTCGAAGAATTAACTTCAAGGGGTCAATAATTTTTTTTTCTATAACCAGATCTAATTTTCCCATCCAATAGTTTGCCTTGCCACATGTCATATTATTACACTTTAATAAACCTTCGAAAAATGTTTCCCATCTCAACAAATTCCCTTTTTTACAAATAGCCATGTGTACATTACGCATTTAACTACAATTTCCTCTGTTTGTTTAGCCTAACTGGCCGCAAAAAATGGCTGCCAGCATGCAGTACCGTTTTTTATCTACCAAGGAAGTGCTCGTCCACACAAGACCTCTACCAAAATGTTGTTTGTAAAAACAAATCTGGGATTTCTGATTACATGGATGCACACTCTCAGGACATTTTCAGGCTGCTGTTAACAATCCACTATGATAAATCAATTCGTTTACCCTGTGTAAATTGTGTATTCTGGGACGTCAGTGTAAGACCTCTCCCAATTTTGACTAATTTTGTACTCCCACATTTTTTTTTTGAAGCTCATATCCATAAATAGCTGTTATTCTCATATAAATTCTATCAAAAATGGAATCCCAAGATTACTCCCAATTTTTACTATTAATGAATAGCTGCTCATAACTCAGCAAATCAAATCTTTATTCTCCATCTCCCTTGACAAAAGTGATAATTTTCATAATCAAATTATATTTCTATTTTATTTTACGAATTCTCTCGATATTCGATCCCATCCACATGGAACTATCTATTTTCAGACAAGGCCCACTGTCGGTGTCAACAATCTTGTAAGATTGATACACAAAACAATGACAACAAACACAAACATTGATAGACAAAACACACACACACGCATGCATTATGCATATTTGTTTGCGTTGGAACCATTATTTACAGATCAGGATGGGTGTCAGTTTTTTTTTTTTTTTTTTTTTTCAATTTCATAAAATTTGTCCTTCAATTTTATAAATGCTAATACACAAATGGACCAAAAAGTTTATTCTTAGAAAACCCCTATGATGTCACATTGAAATTACCCTTTCAGTTCCCACAATAATTTGTCCAAATTTGACTACACATCCATTAGCACGTCAGTCGACCACTGACCTATCAATCATGCGGAACAATTGTCCGAAATTCCCACCTGATCATCATGTGACTCTTGTCACTTGGTTTCAAAAAATTTGCAACGCAATTGTTCCAAACTTTGTAAATTTAAAATTGCTGTGCCCAAAATAGAAGATCCAATTTTGGCATTTGATCAATTAATTATTAATTTGTTAACAAGCAAAAAGAAAAATGAATCATTCTTGCTCCGAAAACTTTTCAGACACAAGAATCATCGACAGTTATTCATGTTTGTCCAGTAATCGAATCTGTTGAGGCCAATCATCATTTGGGACTTGCAGCAATGAAGGCCTAATCATTGTCTGGGGTACTGGTAAGCACTGGTGCCCTTGATCTTGGTTTGCCCCATGACCTGGTCCTCCTGTTGACATACGGACATCTTCTTCTCCAATGTCCCATCTTTCCACACTCGAAACACCGGTTTCTGTCGTTTCCTGGTCTGTGCACCTGTGCACTTGTATTGCTGGGCTGCATCTCTACATCCCTGAGTTGCCACTGCAATCTCTCGTTATCTCCTGCAACACGAAAAAATTCTCTGTACCGTCCTTTTTGGGGAGACAACTGGAAATCAGATGGGACAACTGTCACTTTTATTCCTAATTTCGAGGGCAGTTGTGCATTTGTCTCCTCCACTGTATCCTGTATCCTTTTTATTTTAAGTTCTAGATCCGTTATCCGTTCTTGCTGTTCCCGTTGTCTAGATTCACCATCCCAAAGATGGAATGCAAGCCAGTCTACCGTTAGATTCTGTCTCTTCCTGGCTTTCAATCTTTGTCCCAATCTTTCCAATCGACTTCGCTCAAATGTACCATCTCTTGGAAACTCCTCAGCATTTCCCTTTGTCCACAAATACCAATTCTCGACCTGTCTTATAGCTTCGGCACCATAACGGTCGTACATATGATGTGTACAAGTACCTTTTTTGTGGAATCTCTAGTTGTCCTTGTGTATTTTTGCAGGCTCCATTTCCCATTCTGCCTTTTATCAAAGTAGCGTTGGATGTGTTGTAGCTTGTTCCTCTCAAGCTTCACTCGTACCTCCAGGAAGGATCTCTCCACCTGTTCAAATGGTGATTTCCAGAGAATTTCTCTCACCTGTGGCTTTTGCACAATCCAATCTCACAGATCAGTATTTGCAGATGAGCCAAAGGGTCAGTATGAAATGGGTGAATTCTCAAGTGTCTGCTCTGTTGAAGGGGAAATCACACAATGGTAACCGCACATATATATCTATATATAAACTCACCACCTTGCTCAATTTTCCAAGGTTGTCTTCACATTGATAATTTCTCACAAAGATATCAAAGCTTCTTTCTTGAGACCGCATTTTCATCAATCAAACGATCAATATATTCAATTCAATTTATTCAATTCAATTTATCCAGTTAAATTTATTCAATTAAATTCAATCAATTAGATTCAATCAATCAACAATTCAATCAATTATTCAATTTCAATTAATTCATCAATATTCATCAATAAATCAAATTAATCATTTTGGATGACTCCTTGCATAAGCCCTTTCCCCAATGATGTCAGGACAGGTCCATCCATTGACTGAGATCGAAGCTCATCGGTCGTCACCTCAGGTTCATACCTCATGTCAATTGATGAATCACCGTTCTGTCCTAGGGTCATATCTGACATATTTCCCCATTTTGCCTGGTCTCCACAAATTTTCTTTGCAACCACTAAAGGCAACTCATCCTTCATTCGTGAGACAGCCAAAATGGATGGCAGATATTAAAGTTCATTGGGAAAAATATCTCATCATTTTTCTTTTAATAGTACCCAAAATCTCTTGGCAATATAAATTTCGTAAAACTCCTGAAATAAGACTGTAAAATTCCTTCAATCATGCTAAATTTTGAAACTCCATCGCTTGTAATACCCAATTTATCCCATAGGGCTTGAAAGTTCTTTTCCAAGTTCGTGCAATCATTCTGCATTTGAACCCTATGATATCATTCATAATAATCATCATGATTTTATAATCACGGTCCTATCATAATCATCTATTTAAAAACGAACATTTCCTTTATCACCCCAGCTATGTGGTATAATCAACAATAGAATAAAACTGTACATAGCAACAGGCTACCTCCTGACCACTTAGTATACCTATTGACAATAAGTCATAACAATATCGAATAATCATTGAACAATTTAAAAATCGCTTCTACTGCTCCAGCCGCAGCATTCGTCATTTTGTCCGCTCATCCGCGTGACCAAAACGAAATAAAGGGAACTCAACCATTACACAGCGCTTTTAATGGCGCATGCCATAGGAACTCAACGCAATTTCGACTCGGCCAGAAAAACGAGCAAATTTTGCAGGGTGTTAACTGGAATTAGCTGTGAAAATATATCCAAAATACACAAAAATACACACCCACACAAATAAACAACATTTCTTCCGTTCAACAGAACAAACATTTCCTATATCATGACATGCATGTCTTCAAAATTATATGACCAAGAGAAAAAGTAAACTAATTAAAACTGCGGGCAGTGATGATCCGGGGACCATACCGCTCCATCCTGATTGGACGGGTGCGTGCTAGAGTCGTTAACAACGACAGTCCAGATCCGATTGTTCAAAATTTCAACTCAATCGATCGAAAAATGAACGCAGGGATGCATTTTAAAGATGCAGTGGCACTAACTGAGTTGCCACGAACTCCAATATGGCCATCACAAAATATTTTCCTTAATCAATTGGCTCATAGCATAACCAATCTGCAAGTATTTCATCCGAAGATGTATCTCTGAGGAATTTTAATTAAATAAGTCATTTATAAATCAACGAGTTAATTTATTAAATGATTAATCAATAAATCAAAATTTACCTTGACAGCCACATCACTTGGTCAGTGTCATGTCCAAATATCAGCTTCCTTACTCAAAAGGTGCCTGAGTTAATGTAATGTAATTACTGTAATAAGATTACTGTAATTACTGTAATGATTACTGTAATTACTGTAATTACCGGAACTGTAATTACTGTAATTACCTCAGGTAATTACTGTAATGTAATTACTGTAATGTAATAAGAAATGTAATTAATTAAATAAGTACTTCATTAATCGCTAATAATTAAATAACTCGTGAATTCTTATCCGATTTACTTAACATTTGAGTGTCCCCAAAACGTTGGAGCAAAACGTTGCAACAACGAAAGTGAAACATTGTAGCGACGTTGTGGAAACGTCAGCAAAACCCAACATTTGAATGTTCCCAAAATGTTGGAGCAAAACGTTGCAACAACGAAAGTGAAACGTTGTGGTGACGTTGTGGAAACGTCAGCAAAACCCAACATTTGAATGTTCCCAAAACGTTGGAGCAAAACGTTGCAACAACGAAAGTGAAACGTTGTAGCGACGTTGTAGAAACGTCAGCAAAACCCAACATTTGAATGTTCCCAAAACGTTGGAGCAAAACGTTGCAACAACGAAAGTGAAACGTTGTGGCGACGTTGTGGAAACGTCAGTAAAACCCGACATTTGAATGTTCCCAAAACGTTGGAGCAAAACGTTGCAACAACGAAAGTGAAACGTTGTGGCGACGTTGTGGAAACGTTAGCAAAACCCAACATTTGAATGTTCCCAAAACGTTCCCAAAAATGTTCTCTCTCTGTCTGTCTCTCTTTCTGTCTGTCTATGTCTCTCTCTGTCTGTCTCTCTCTCTCTGTCTCTCTCTCTGTCTATCTCTCTCTCTTTCTGTCTGTCTCTCTCTCTCTGTCTGTCTCTCTTTGTCTGTCTATCTCTCTCTCTGTCTGTCTATCTCTCTCTCTCTGTCTGTGGTTCTCTCTGTCTGTCTCTCTCTCTGTCTGTCTATCTCTCTGTCTGTCTATGTCTCTCTCTGTCTGTCTCTCTCTGTTATCTCTCTCTCTGTCTGTCTATCTCTCTGTCTGTCTATGTCTCTCTGTCTGTGGTTCTCTCTGTCTGTCTATCTCTCTGTCTGTCTATGTCTCTCTCTGTCTGTCTCTCTCTGTCTATCTCTCTGTCTGTCTGTCTCTCTCGCTTTCTGTCTCTCTCTGTCTATCTCTCTCTGTCTGTCTGTCTGTCTCTCTCTATCTGTCTGAATATCATCTTTATCTCTGTCTGTCTCTATGTCTCTCTCTCTTTCTTTCTGTCTCTCTCTCTCTGTCTCTCTGTCTGTTTGTCTCTCTCTGTCTATCTCTCTCTCTGTCTCTCTCTCTGTCTATCTCTCTCTCTTTCTGTCTGTCTCTCTCTCTCTGTCTGTCTCTCTCTGTCTGTCTATCTCTCTCTCTGTCTGTCTATCTCTCTCTCTCTGTCTGTGGTTATCTCTGTCTGTCTCTCTCTCTGTCTGTCTCTCTCTGTCTGTCTATCTCTCTGTCTGTCTATGTCTCTCTCTGTCTGTCTCTCTCTGTCTGTCTATCTCTCTGTCTGTCTGTCTCTCTCTCTCTCTGTTATCTCTCTCTGTCTGTCTATCTCTCTGTCTGTCTGTCTCTCTCTGTCTGTGGTTCGCTCTGTCTGTCTCTCTCTCTGTCTTAATTTGTTCAACACTGCAAGTTACATGCATTCTCAAATCCATGATCGTGCTGAAAATATCGTGTACGACATTGGGTGGTTTGCCATTGCCTTCCCCAAAGCGCTTAATTATTGTCTTTCATTTAACCGTGAAGCATGTCTGAAAAGCTTACTCATTTTTTATTTTATTTTAATCCCCCTAGCCGTTCCAAAATATAAGCACATTGCAATGGGGCAAAAATTTAAAAGTGCATTTTTCCCATTCAATTTGACTGAGAAAAAATATCTGTATATAATAATTTCTTTGTCCGCCGCCTTAATCGCACACCTTGAGCGGGCAGCTCAGGGGTATGTCTTCAAGTGCTAAACACATGTACCAGCCTTGTACATTCCACGAATCCTGCGCCAAATTTTCTCATACTCACTCAAATTAGATCCATTGCACATATCTGTTCATGAAATTTCACAAATGATCACAAGTAATTAATATTGCAATGACCTCTAAACATTCCTAAATCATTCCACTTGTTCAAAGAACGTTCATTTCGCAAGAAAGAGCGGGGACAAGAGACAGGTAGCCGAAATGGAAATGAGGGACAATGAGGGACAGTGAGGGAGTGTCGGTATGCAATTTTCATCCAATCGCCATCTTTCACAATAATTCTGGACCGGCATGAGATGGCGTTGTCTGTCATTAATTTATATGTTAATCAAACGAGTTTTAGAAATGGCGGGAAAACTGAAAAAAAATTATTTATTTATTTATTTAAAACGGGTGTACACGATTGTACACGTGTACGGACCTTACCGAACCTTACCGAACCGGCAAACAAATCGCCTCATGGTGCACTTCATGAGCCGATTTGCCTGCAGACCAGAGTAAGGCTCTTAACACCCAGCGTATAACGTACGCATCCTCGCAAACACACGAATAATAGAATCATTTAAAACGTTCCATCCGTGACTTTTACCTCGGACGGTCATGACAAAAATACGTTTACACTCCTTGGATTGTCGTTATGTTACCTATATCGCGGCATGTTACCTATATCGCGGGAAGTTCCACACCACCTCCTCAACCATGTATGTACAAGAACTAAACGCAGGTTCGTAGATCATATTTTGGACAAGAATAACAAAGAATAACTTACCTTTTCAGATGTTGTGTCCAAATTGACCCCTATCTGGCTCGCCAAATTGTCGTGGTAGTGGTTTGGGACTCAAGACTCCAATAATCGGAAACAGGTTTTACAAAAGATCCAGACTTTATTAACTAGTTGTTCACTTCATTCAAATACTAATAACTACCGTTAACTCAATGGACCAGATAACTCTATCCACATAGTCCCTCTTTCTCAGCCGATGTTTCTTTATAGCGCCGTACTCGTTCATCCCATCGGGCAGGGCTTCTGATGGCAAGTGATCCTGACTCATAGTTTGCTCTGGTTTATATGGGCCTTGTCGCGCTAATCCCTTCTCCGCAAATGCCCCGAGGTCATGCATGCTCGCCCCCCTGCTGGGTAGTTCCTTCACCCTCTTTGCATCCTGATGTCCCAAGTCAATAGTGAAGGCTTGGGAATGTGTGTTAGCCCGGGGCCGTGCTAAAGCTACACAACAGGACTCCCAGCTTCGACAGGGCGAGATGCATTCCTGACATTCTTACGACCACCTGCTCGTACCTTGATTCGTTACCAGTTCCAACCAATGAGTTACACTGAGTTACACTTCCACAGAGGGAATGTCAGATGGTACATGAGGGATTGACAAAGAGGTTGGATGAGGTGATGGAGGCAATGGAGACGAAAGACCGGGAGGTGAGGACGCACATAGAAACGGTCAAGGTGGCCTTAGAGGAAGAGATTGAGGGGGTGCACCGGGAAATGAAGGAGGTAAGGGAGAAATTAGAGGAAGTGGAAGAGGGAGTGAGTGAAATTAAGAAGAGACAGAGGGGAACTAAAAAGGAGATAAAGGAGGAAGTGATGGAATATGTGCAAGGTCTGTGCTCAAATCATGATGATGTGTTTGCTAACCAAATAAAGAGTTTGCAGGTGGCGGAGGAGGAGCGACGAAGAGGTGCCGAGGAGAGTGGCGATATACTCAGAAATGTATACGGTGTGAGGGGAGATTCAGTCGGCTTGGGGAGTGGTGTAGACCCGGGTGTTCGTGAGGGACCAACGGTGAGGTGTATGACTGGTCCGGAGGGTATGGATAAAGGAGGTGTGCAAGGAGGTCTGGTTATGGGGAGTGAGGGGGGTGTTGGTGAGCAATGGTGTGTGGGTATGGAGTGGGTAGCGGGTTGCGGAAGGGCGACCCAGGCATCGACACCAAGAGGGGTAGTGTTTGGAGGGACGGGGGATGCGCGGGAGCCCCCCGGGAATAGCGTACTGTGGAAGCCCGAATGGTTTGGTCCCGCGTTGATCCCGCAAGGAGTGACGCGCGGGGTCCGGCCTTCGGGCGCCCACAAGGTCCCACTCATGCCGTACGACGTCAAGAGTGATTTGAGGGCGTACGTGGCGCAGTTTGAGTACATGTGCCGAGGCAATGGTTGGTATCCGGACGAAGGTGGAGTACACCTTGTGGGGGCACTGCGCGGTGTGGCGGCGGAGGTGCTGACAGCTTTACCACCTCACCCTGTCACCCTGTCAGTGCTCTCACCCTGTCAGCTCTCCGTGCGGCTTTAATTAATCGTTTTGGTATTGAACAGCAAAGCGAGCTTGTTAAAGCCCAGCTGGCACGGCGAAAACGCAAGCCCCAGGAGACCATCGGGGAGCTTGCCCACGACATTCGCCGCGCAGTGGGTCACAAAATTTGATATCCGTTTCTCACATGGCAGAAGCCTATCCTCGACAAATGTGTTGAGTTGCGTTTGTCCTTTCTCTTTGGCATTCAGGAGATCATCTCCAATCTTTTGGGTGGCCAGGTCTTTTGTTGTGATGTTTTGCAAGACTGGAGACTCTTCATTCGCAAATACGTTGAATGATAGCAATACTGCCATCAGGTTGTCTTCATCTTGGCTGTCCTGTTTTTGTCTTCCTTTTGTGGATTCATTGTGCATTGGCTCTTCGTCCATGTTCAGGTGGTACATTTTTCTGGTTTCACATGACATGTGGGATCTAAGGTTGTAAGACAGGGCCCACCTGCTTAAGGCTGTCATGGTCTTGGTGATACCAATGATGCCACCTCCTTTTTTACCCGTCCCATTTAGCCATTCTTGGCTTTGGTCTGGTTCAACCTGGTTAAACCTACGCTTTGATCTTTTCACAACAAAATTTCCATTTTTAAATTCATGTAGCACTTCTGGTGGAAGTTGGTGCATTTCATTCACATTATATATTGTTCCCCATCATGCATAGTTTGTGTGATCATAACGCATGAACAGTGGGAGCATAGACTGGAAAGCATACAAATGAACTTCCCAATTTCCATCACGTTGGGCACGGGTGAACAAGAGAAGTGTATGTACCATCTGCATGTAACTCCACCAGAACTGGCAGTTTACATTGTCCATGGCGTTTATGTACACTGTCTTTGCATCCCTGAACTCATCTGTTTCGAGAAGCGAGATCAAAGAATCCAAGTCTCCATCACTAGTTTTGTCTGTTATGTCTTGCCTGAGTTGTGGGTTGGTATGGCCAATTTGATCCAGCAACTTGGGCATGATGATCCTCCAGAGAACCTGAAGGGTGATTTTGTGAACTCTCATGCCCCTGGCATATGCCTTGCCTGCCACCACTTGTGCTGCATCCCTAGGACCAATGAATTTGCTTTCCACCCATGAATCCAACAGTCCAGATGACTGAACGTACTTACCTATAACCTTGAGGAAATTCATTGCTGTATGAAGTCCTCCAAGCCGCACGATCAAGAATGTCTGGTATTCATCCTTTGCCCATTTCAGTTCCATCAGGCTACAGTAGAGAGCTTCGTCCACTGTTAGCACTACATATTCTTGACCAAGACAACGAGCCACATGTCTGCACTGTTCGACCACAGTATTCAATGTATCCAATTCATGGGCTGGTGCTTGGACATTAGGCATGTATCCAACTGTTGTCAAGGTTGGATCTACCGTACTGATTTTCTGATTGAAATGTGTCCAGCCTATTTTATTGTCCTCTTCTTGACGGGTAATAAAAAATGCCACATCAGTTGCTTCTGACCGACGTACTGCTGCTTTATTTGTTGATGATTCATTGTACCATTCCTTCTTTGTGTCTCTGGTTGATTTTGGTTCCACGACACCTTCTATAACTTCAGCAGGCAATAGTTCTTCCATCGCTGCAGGCACTTCTAGAGTAGTGTTTTTCGATGGCCCTAAATTCTTGAAACCCATATCCGATTCTGGACCCCGTTGCCACGCTGCAATTTGGGTGGCATGGAAGCTATCTTTCCCATCAAGACTGCTGTCATTGATATCTATGTTGTCACATGTGAAATGCACAAACCGATTTGGTACAAAATTTGGAGGTGTCACTGCTCCTGTTATAATGTTCATGGATTTCAGGGTATGTTCTGCCAGAGCTGTGTCAACCTGTAGAACATTGTCATAGCCAATGATGTGACCAGCATTGTGAAAGAGCTGCACCAGCTCCTTTGATCTAGTGGCTTGGTGTAATGTACATGCTAAGCTTACATGCTTGGGCGTCCAGCGTTTTCCACCACTGACATTGTAAACCAAGTCTTGTCCTATGCTCAGAATTATACCTTGAAGTTTTAATTCACCCTGGGATATTTCCTCTTCTTTGATTTCTTCAGTTTTATCTTCGATATCTTCAACTTCATCTTCAGTTTCACCAAATTCGCCCTCGAGAAGACCCTGTCCACCAAAGAGCAAACGAAGAAACATAAACAGATTATCAGGAACACAGGATATTGCTTCATCCTCACTAATGTTGAAGCCTTCATAGGAAGATTGGGACATTATTTCAGATCGCAGCTTCAATGCAACATGTACCATTTCCAGGAACGAATCATCCACTGGCTGATAAGCAGGCATGGTATGGGCATCCTCATCTTCAGCTACCAACTTTGAAATTGGGACATGTCCGTATTTTGTTGGCACCAGCAATGTTTGTCTGTCTTCAACGGCTTGGTTGTGCATAACTACGAACTCAAAGAAGTGACTTATATATAGTTTAAGCTTTTCCTTGAAAGATGCCCTCCTACTAGTGAAACATGGGGGAACGTCAATATCAGCTGTTTCAGCCAATTGACAATATCTTTTCCACACCTCAGATAATTCGAGAACATGAGCTAGTTTTGCTGCACCCTCTAGTTCTTCTATAAGCCATTGCATAGCAAGATCTGTTTTTTGTGTGTTTTCCTTTCTTCTGGATGTATTGCGGAGGAATTGTTTGTAGCAGTTAGCATGGTATTTGCCCTCAGAAGCTATAAGATCATTCACCCCAGATAAACGTATACTGGTAAGTTGATCATAGGGAGAAGCTTCAAGGATCTGCTGGCTCATCTTCAGCGTGGTCACAGATGACAATTTGGTCTTAGTGCTGTCATCCTGACAGAACATACAGGCTGCCCAATCAACAGGCTGTATGGAACTTCGAAGTCTAGGGGGTGGTCCCGAGGGCAGATCACCAGCTGAAGTGCTTGTGCCAGCTTCACACGATTCAGAGTAATTTCGTTTTTGTAATCTGGATATGTTTGTTTTGCTAGTAAAACTAGCATAGCAAGATTTATGCCATACCAAGGAATCAGGGTTGGTAGTTAGTATCATAACAAGTCTATCGATTGCTGTTCTGTTTTGACTGTCTCTATGTTTCTGATGTATTTGCACAGACTCTTTCAGTTTGGTTAGTCCTTGTTCTGTAGAACCTAACAGCTTGTCACTTTTCTTCTCCTGACAGATGATGCATTGTCTGACATCAGTGGATCTGTCTCTTTTAAGATTCAGTATTGGCTCCATATTCTCATTTTTGTATCGGCACATTCATTATATGAAAATCACATTCGACAATCCTTCATCTGAAACAAAAGAAAAATGAGTTAGTGCATTTTATCACTCAACCATATAAGCGCTTTCTGGTGATGATGATATGAGCGTAGAGTGTTTCAGCATTTTTGGTTACACATATATGGAGCAAATATGTTTCTTGATTACAACTACGATTGGAAATATTTGGGCCAAATTAAATACTTTATTCCTCAAAACTTTGAACAATTAAACTCCGACTAGGATGTACCTTAGAAGTCGATATAAGAGAAATAGTTGCTGGCCATGGCAGCCATCTTGAAATACAAAATGGCCGCCATTGCAACTAATTAAAATGAAGACAACATTATAATTTGATAGGACAACAAATTTATATATGGTGATACGTCATATCTATGGATGACACTTCTAAACTGTGCATTTGACCTCAGGAAGACCGGATATAATAGGTAAAATAACATTTTGGCGGCCATTTTGTTTTTGGCCATTTTGAGGAATTTAGCTTCACAGGAGAGGGTGACAGACAGCAAAAATGAACTCAGCACACCCTCATTATGATTAAAAAAAAAGTGGTACGTCAGCTTTTCCCCAAAAATGCCACCTGTCTAGAAGTGTGTTTTCCCAAAAATCCGACCAGTCTATAGGTGGTTAGTTGCTCGACGATGCCCTGCGCCGAAGGCTTGCGTGTTCGGTCACTGTGTGGTTTGAATAAACTCAGATGTTCATCTCTGCCTCCTTGAATGTTCATCTCTCCCAACAGACGTGAAGTACCAAAACACAATGCTGCGTGCAGGAAATGAAGCGCTTGGTCACCACTGCACCCGTATTAAGGTACGATGACATCTCAAAGCCAGTCAAAATACAAAGTGACTCGAGCGAAAATGGACTAAAGTGCTGTCTCGTGCAAGAGGGACAACCAGGTGCATTTGCATCAAGGGCACCAACACTGATGGAGCAAAACTATGCACATATCGAAAAAGAATGTCTGATCATAGTGTTTACCTGTCAATGCTTCCACCACTACCTGTATGTCCAGGAAGTGATCACGGCAGAGATTGATCACAAGCCGCTCATTGCCATTTTCAGAAATCCCCTCCAAAGCACACCTGAGCTCCAGAACATGCTGCTCACACTCCAGAGCTACAACCTCAGGGTTGTGTACAAGCCTGGGCCTAAAATGTACATCAGGGACATGCTCAGCCGGGCAACAGCACCGTTTACTCAGGTATAAACTGCCGTCCAGGTGTTTCGCAGGCAGGCGATTCATCAATGTGTTCATCTTCATCCCTCGGATGGACGTGAAGCCAGTCGTCGTGTGCTTGCATTAGTTGGTGAACGTTAAAGATCCCACGGTGTCCTTCACGAAGAGTAGGCAAGCTATCGCCGGCATCCTGAACGAATTACACATTCCTGCTGAAACCCACGAGGCACTCCTGTAAATAAGGTAAAGGTACGACGAGCATTTGTTGGATTATCGGTAACATGTGACAACAGAATAGTTCCACCGATGTATTACGTCATCATACACGTACCAACGTGATATAACGTCATCACAACATGGAGTATTAAGGTGTGATCGAAAACCCGATCCACACCAGGTAACCCTGTTTAAAACGCGTGTCCCATCATTTCTGAGTCGATTCCTCAAGCGAAGTGAATCACATTTAAAGACCATTGTTGGATACCTGGTTTAAACGTGGACACCGGACAATGGCTGGAGTGTAACCTGGAGTCCCGATTCCCTGTCCTTATACAACTCCATCATGTTCGATCGAACGAACTCGATAACAATTGGTACACGTGATCTCGTCTCCCAGGAGGAACGTATTGGGGATTGTCGGTGGATTGTGTTGTCATAATGCGCTGTGACGTCACAGACGGGTGTTTCAACAGTTCGTTTCACAACTCGATAACAATCGGTACACGTGATCTCGTCTCCCAGGAGGAATGTCTTGGGGATTGTCGGTGGAATCTTCAGTTCATTACAATTTACCTGGACCTTGATACACTATTCATTCATTTATAAAGAACAACCGTTCGATTTGAACACTTGGAAGCACCTGTACAGGTAAGAAAAGGGGATTGGTGTGAGGGAAACCAATGGGAATGTAATATACTTCACCTGGACATTTACCTTCATGGCTAAAATGATCCTTCTTTACCGACGATCTTGAACATGTCCGGGTTCGAATCCAGACCCAGGTATAAAATGCCGTCAAGGTGTTTCACGGTGTGGTAATAATTTGTGTTCTCCGAAAATTAATTGCAAGTAATTGCGAAACACGTAAACAAAACCGAATACCTGTATCGATTATTATGAATGTTTAATTGTCCTGGAGAGATGATTTTACCTTCAAGTGAAATTACCTTCAGTACAAGAACTCCATGTTTTCAATAACCAAAAATACCTGTTCAGAGTTTGTACCAAAGAAGGTATTTTATCTCTCTTGAGGGAATGTGCTCATTCTGTGCTATGATTACCTGGACTCTGCTTCGACCATTAATCAAATTCCTCATCCTAAAAATCGGAAATTGCATGCACATGATCTATGACCCATTTGTATTGAAATATTACATTTACGACATCATGGTTCACATGGTTTGGCAGCCATATTGGATTGAAGGAAAATATTAAATAATTATATCTCTGAAACTACTTACCCGATCAATGCGAAATTTTACAAGCATCATTTAACACCACTGTTGCATATCGTTTGAAAATGATGACATTGTAGGTCATGTGGTTTGGCAGCCATCTTGGATAGAAAACGAACATTATCCGATCAACACAAAACTTCACAAACCTGATCCCCGACCCATACATATACAGAGTGGACATTTTTCAGGTTATATGTCATGTGGTGCAGCAGCCATATTAGCTTGAAAGCGATATTAAAAATATATACATATATATATACATTCTCATTTTAATGAAATTAATTTTTTTTTACTTAAATTATAAATGTAATCATAAATTATATAAATTAAATTATATAAATTATAGAAATACCAGAAAAATTTCATTAAAAACTTAGGGTGGGGGTTGGGGGATGCCATCTATCGCCGAACCTTCCTCTTTGGGAGGGGGGGGGGATATGCTCGAGAACGCCTTACCCTCCTCTTAATATGCGTGAGATTGCCTTACCCTCCTCTTAGGGTGGGGTGGGGGATGATGCTCGAGTTCGACTTGCCCACCTCGAAGGGTGGGGGCGGGAGCGGGAGGTGCGAGATATTACCTTACCTTCCACTTAGGGGGGGGGGGGGGAGGAGGAGATGCTCTTTTTTGTGGAGGGGGGATGCTCGAGTTCGACTTGCCCAACTCTAAGGGCGGGGGCGGGAAGGGAGGTGCTAGATATCGCCTTACCTTCAACTTAGGGGGGGGGGAGAAGCTGCTCTTTTTGGGGGGGAGGGAGATGCTGGAGATTGCCTTACCCTCCTCGAAGGGCGTGGTGGGGAGGAGGAGGGGATGCTGGAGATCGTCTTGCCTGCCTCGAAGAGCGGGGGGAAGGGGAGATGCTAGAGGTTGCCTTATCCCCCTCTTAGGGTGGGGGAGGGGGGAGGGAGATGCTAGATATCACCTTGCCCTCCTCGAAGGGGGTGGGTGGGGGAGGGGGATGCTAGAGATCGCCTTGCCCTCCTCGAAGGGCGTGGGTGGGGGGGGGTGGGGAGGAGGGGATGTTAGATATCGCCTTATATCTAACCCTTCTCTTGGGGTGGGGGGGGGGGGAGATGCTAGAGATTGCCCTCACCCTCTTTGAAGGGCGTGGGGGGGGGGGATGTTAGATATCGCCTTACCTTCCACTTAGGGGGGGGGAGGGGGGAGATGCTGGATATCGCCTTGCCGTCGCCTTGCCTTGCCGTCGCCTTACCCTTCTCTTGGGGTGGGGGGGGGGGGGGAGATGCTAGAGATTGCCCTCACCCTCTTTGAAGGGCGTGGGGGGGGGGGCGGGGGATGTTAGATATCGCCTTACCTTCCACTTAGGGGGGGGGGGAGATGCTGGATATCGCCTTGCCATCTTCTTAAGGCGGGGGGGGGGGGGGGGGGGGGGGGGGGAGATGCTAGATATCGCCTTACCCTTCTCTTGGGGTGGGTAGGGGAGGGATGCTGGAGGTTGCCTTTCCCGCCTGTTGGGCAGAGGGGGAGGGGGAGGGACCTGCTGATGTTACAATGCTCTCTGTTCAACAAGCGATGTTTGGCCAAATTTCTGTCCTCACCTCTAATCCTTCCCAGGGAAACTTTCATTTCTTGCATTGCATTAATGTATTATTTATTGCAAATAATCCCTTGGACATAATCCATATCTGTATTTATTGTAATCCTCTGTGTTGTTTATTTTTGTGCACCCGTCATTTTGACAGAATTTCCCCTGAGCTGGTATCGTAAAGGAGAAAACAAAAATAAAATGTGATGTTGGTGTCGTCTCGTAGATCTACCAGGATTTCGGTTTTGGTGTTTCCAAGAACAGTCGTATGGATGATTACAATCCAGGAGAGGGACGAGGCAGGGCGGGAAGGGGCAGAGCGGGACAGGGCATGGCAGGCCAGGAAGGGGTATGGCGGGGAGGGATTAGGCGCGGCGAGACGGGACGGGGCGTGGCAGTCCTGGAAGGGGAGGAGCGGAACGGCGTGAGAGGCGGGTGGCACTCCGAGAGAGCATCAGAACCCTTTCCAGAATACCATCGCCTTTCGTTCTCTATGAGGTCAATATAAGGGGTTTTGTGTAACTCCAAACTTCGTGCCAGGTCAACGATTGAAAAACAACTGAACTAAAGGTAATTATTATTTTGCGCCGTGAACGGGAGTGGTAAGATGGCCGTTTTTTGGCTTCAGTTCTTTATCTGACGCCAATTGGCCAATGAGCCATCAACTACCACGTGGTAGAGATTGATGATTCCGAGGAGGTAGAAAAATAATGAATTGCATCCAGAGAAAGGATTCAATAACGACGAAAACTTCCGGGTGATCTTGTAAACCTTGAACTGTAACTGTGATGAATATTCCCATAATTGTATCGATCCGTGTCCTTTTTTGTTTCGTGTCCGTGTCCTTTTTTGTTTCGTGTCCGTGTCCTTTTGGTTTCGTGTCCGTGTCCTTTTTGGTTTCGTGTCCGTGTCCTTTTGTCCTCCGTGCTCTGCTCCATGTCCTTTTGTCCTCCGCTCGGCTCCGTGTCCTTTTGTCCTCCGTGCTCGGCTCCGTGTCCTTTTGTCCTCCGTGCTCAGCTCCGTGGCCTTTTGTCCTCCGTGCTCGGCTCCGTGTCCTTTTGTCCTCCGTGCTCGGCTCCGTGTCCTTTTGTCCTCCGTGCTCAGCTCCTTGGCCTTTTGTCCTCTGTGCTCAGCTCCGTGGCCTTTTGTCCTCCGTGCTCGGCTCTGTGGCCTTTTCCCCTCCGTGCTCGGCTCCGTGTCCTTTTGTCCTCCGTGCTCAGCTCCGTGGCCTTTTGTCCTCCATGCTCGGCTCTGTGGCCTTTTGTCCTCCGTGCTCGGCTCCGTGTCCTTTTGTCCTCCGTGCTCGGCTCCTTGGCCTTTTGTCCTCTGTGCTCAGCTCCGTGGCCTTTTGTCCGCCGTGCTCCGCTCCGTGTCCTTTTGTCCTCCGTGCTCGGCTCCGTGTCCTTTTGTCCTCCGTGCGCCGCTCCGTGTCCTTTTGTCCTCCGTGCTCCGCTCCGTGTCCTTTTCCCTCCGTGCCCCGCTCCGTGTCCTTTTGTCCTCCGTGCTCCGCTCCGTGTCCTTTTCCACAAGCGGCTGAAACAGTGATCGGTTCGGATCTTCTGAGGAAAAGATTTGTTCGGAGTTTCGCATTTTATTATTAATACTGAGAAAGATATTCTGTGAAACGATCATTTGAAGTGATTCTTCATAATATTAACAGAGAGATCGGGCGAACATTATGATTATACGTAGCACAATATGACAGAGATGTGGATGGATTATGACGAAACTATGGGGATGAGATGGGTGAGTGAGAAGAAGAAGAAGAAGAAGAGGAATAAGAGGAAGAAGAAGCTGATTCGATTTAGGTTCAGGTCCGAATCCAGATCCGGTCTATCAGTGGATACAAAACGTTACCTGTTTATCCTGGTGGAGGTTTGTGCGATATCGAGCGACGTTCTACTTCATTACCTGTGAAACTAATCCTGGTGTTGGCTTCATGGTAAATGTGGCTTGTTTAAGATGTTCGGGTGATGCCGTTAAAATAACACCAGGTGAGTTGACTCAGCGCGTCGTCCTTTTGAAGTCGGAAAAATGAGTGCCAGCCTCCCGGAAACACGGGGCACTGCATCGGGGGGGGGGGGGGGTGCGAAACTGGAAGTGGGTTGTTTCTGAGGGAAACAGGTCTTCGGTCACGTGACATAAATCATCAATTTTCAACCAATTCACTTCATGTATATTTATATATATATTGGGGAAATGCCAGGGGCATAGAAAAGGCCCCTTTATATGGTATGTGCATTTGAAATCAGAGGGGGGGGGGGGGGGGGGGGATGTCAATAACTTCCAAGTTCAAACAATAAGAACCAAGTTCCATAGGCGGAACCAAGGAATTCTCTATAAAAGTTCATATAAAGGGCCCGCCATTTGGCAAATGAAACGCATTTACTTCTTCATGCAGCTGTGTGAATCAAATTGGCATTTTTCCCAAGAATGTCCCTTCTTTTCTATAGTTTGCCACATGGCACATACCATATAAAGGGGCCATTTCTATAGTTTGCCACATGGCACATACCATATAAAGGGGCCTCTTCTATAGTTTGCCACATGGCACATACCATATAAAGGGGCCTTTTCTATAGTTTGCCACATGGCACATACCATATAAAGGGGCCTTTTCTATGTCCCTGGCATTTCCCCCAATAATTAATTAATGCTAACAGACTGGACAGCCAGCTTGACGTGCATCCCTGGGCCCAGATGAGACAGCTTAAAGGTGAGTGTGCATACCTGTAGACAATACTACAAGCCCTTCCCGCATTGGACTAAATAAATAAATAACCTTCACTGTTTCTTAAAATACACAGTTTTGTTGAAAAAAAGGAAACGGGGTGACTTTTTATTAAAAAGGGGATTTGTGTGTGTGTGTGTGTGTGTGTGTGTGTTTGTTTGTTAAAATTGGCATGTCATTTATTTATCATGGTAAAAGGTACATATTTCATTTTATCACTCATTTTGGGAGCTCAAATGGTCCGTGTCGTGTTCAAATTTGATGTGACGTAGATAAGATCTGGTGATGTCATGGCCGACGCATTTTTGCATGGTTTTGGTACCTTAAAATTTGGCACAATAGCACTGTGGACATAACTCGTAATGATGCTGAAAATCAGGTTTAAGAATTGATACGTTTTAAATACGAACAAACTGTATTTTGTTAATCATGCAAGACTTTATTCAAGACTAGCAGAAGCACCCGGCATAGCCGGGTGGGGGAGGGGGGGAGGGGGAAGGGGAGGTGAGTGGAACGGGGGGGAGGGGAGGAGAGGGGGGAGGGGAGGGGGGAAGGGGAGAAGGTTAGGGTGTAGGGGTGGAGCGGAAAGGGAGGAGGAAGGGATGGGGAAAGGGGAGGGGGAGGGGGGAGAGAGGTAGGGTGGAGGGGAATGGAGTGGGGAGGGAGAGGGGAAAGGAAGGGGGAGGGGAAAGGGAGGGGGAGGGGAAATGGAGGGGGAGGGGAAAGGGAGGGGGAGGGGAAAGGGAGGGGGAGGGAGGGGGGGGAGGGGAAAGGGAGGGGGAGGGAGGGGGAGGAGGGAAGGGGAGGGGAGGGATATAGATGGTTACTGCCAATTGATCACATCCACAAATGATGTAATCCACACAATTTATGTACTTTACATAACGTTAATAGGAATACATGGCCGTGTAGATGGAAAATACAGTTTGTTTGAAATAAATCACAAATATCAGATGAAAGTTTTTTTAAATTAGAACTATTCTCACTCAGAGTTAAACATCACCGCAATATTACACGGTTGCTTCAACGTTTTCTGTGAATTATATATCATTGTGAGATTTGTTTTGGATTTTTTTTTTTTTGAAATGAGATTTTTATATTTAAAAAAGCATCAGAACAGCTGTGAAAAAGCATCAAAACAGCAATGTAAAAGCATCAAAACAGCAGTAAAAAGCATCAAAACAGCAACAATTGTCCGGTGATTCTTCAATAACCGCAGCTAAATGTGTCAGAGTAATTAACTATTTCCCTTCGTGCCTTTTTTTGTGTTTTTTTTTTATACACATAAATACATAAAATCACATAAAATACACATAAATACACATAAAATTCAGATCAGAATCAGAATCAGAATCGATATTCTCACAATCATCACAACACACCAGACACGTAGTTAATTACGCGTGCTTCCTTGCAAACAATGTTCTTTGTCTTTCCTTGTTCGGATAGGATGTATAGATTGTTCTCTTGTCCTACCCGACTACATCCTACATATAGTTGGCTATGGGAGAAGCACGGGGAATCGAGATTCAGTCCGACCACCTTGAGAGATTGTCCTTGCGCCTTGTTGATGGTCATGGCAAAGCTGAGCCGTACAGGGAATTGGAGCCTTTTGAACTCGAATGGCAGATCAGATGGTATGATTGGTATCCTCGGAATGCAGACCTGTTCCCCGCTATAGTTTCCCGTAAGTATGTCGGCCTCAATTACGTGAGGCATCAACTTTTTGATAGCCAGTCATGTGCCGTTGCACAGTTTTGGAGGATCGATATTTCTCAGGAGGATGGTTGGAGCACCTTCCTTTCGATGGAGTATGTGGGGAGGCACACCCGGAGGCTGTAGCGAATTGAGGAACTCTACCGGGTAATGGACAGTCTCGTGGTCGTTTTGGATTGAGTCGACAGATCGGTAAGTTCTTAGATTCCCAGGAATAGTCTTCAGAAGATCCAAATTGATTTTGTCCACTGCATCGTTCTTTGGGGCTAGAATTGCCCTTTCATAGAGCCAGGAGTGATTTCGGTAGTTAGCGGGGATGTTGGGGAAGACGTTCGCCTTGAGTTCGTCAGCCGTGGTGACATTGTTGCCGCATGGTACGATGTCCAGTCCATCTTCAGGGCTCGTCTCCAAATCTCCGTTTCCGATCTTTAACAGCTTCGTTGAAAAGGCGTCTGCGGCTACATCTCCATGAAGGGTCACACGCATGTTTGTGCTGAGTTTCAACTTCGTCACTTTTGACCATAGAGGAGATGCCTTCTGTCTCTGACTTCTGTCTTCTGTCTGACTCTGTCTGCCTTCTGTCTTCTGTGCCTCTTCTGTCTTCTTCTGGATCTTCTGTCTCTCGCTGTCTGGCCCTCGCCAGAGGTTGTTGATTGGCGTTTAGACGTGCCTCTGTCTCATCTTCTGTCTCTTGCTGTCTGAATCTAGAGACACGATCTTGATTGGCTCGTCGATGGTGAAAAGTATCTTCATCGGTTTCATGGAGTCTCCGATCAGCGATTTTCCTTGCTCGGGAGGTTGAATGCGACAAATTTCTTTTCTTCGGTGCCATTGCCTTTATCACAGTCAGTCTTCCAGTCACTCACTCGTAGACAAATTCAATTTTTTTCACTTTTACGCTTACACGTGGTAACAAACGACGCAAACGCAAGATTGCAACGCTGCGTCGTGTCGTGGGCGTGGCCAACGTGGCCTCATGCTCCCAGGTGATTGGCTAACTCGAGCTCGAGCGAGCCATAATGCGCTATGTTATGGCAAAAAATATGGATCTAAAGATGAAAGAAAAAAAAACCTATGTGGTGTGAATGGCAATGTTCCTCGCTGAAATGTGAAAAAACCCAATCGCTTTTCGCTCTGAATTACGTGCGAACGCGTAACTGTGAGTTTATGGTGGCAAGGATGGAACATCACGTGATCGCTCTGAGCGATTCAGCGCGCTGCTCTGCCACCGGCTCAGATTCCGTGTATAATATTCCTCGCTGAAATGCGCTGAGGTAAATATGAATAAAAAATATGGGTCTTGTCAAATATCTTTAGGTAGGCCATGTTCTTCCCAGGCTCAATGGCCATGTCTATGCCAAATATCAAGCACGTGAGCCTCGCCGTTTAGGAGTCTATCAGTAACATTACACACACACAAACTGTGTTATATATATATATTAGCAGAAGTACCCGGCATTGCCGAGCGGGGGAGGGGAGGGGAGGGGGGTGAGGGAGGGGAGGGGAGGGGTGAGGGGAGGGGAGAAGAGGGGGGAGGGGAGAAGAGGGGGGGAGGGGAGAAGAGGGGGGAGGGGAGAAGAGGGGGGGAGGGGGAGGGGGAGAGGGGAGAAGAGAAGAGGGGGAGGGGAGAAGAGGGGGAGAGGGGAGAAGAGAAGATGGGGGAGGGGGAAAAGGGAGGGGGAGGGGGGAGGGGGAGGGGGAAAAGGGAGGGGAGGGGGAAAAGGGAGAGGGAGGGGGGAGGGGGAAAAGGGAGGGGGAGGGGGACGAGGTAGGGTGGAGGGGGTAAGGGGTAGGGGGTAGGGTGGAGGGGGTAGGGTGGAGGGAAGGGGAGGGCCAGTCAACAATGACGTTGCAGTTCTCATGGTCAGAGAGCAGCACAACAATCGCGACATCGTCCTGCATCTTCGCAACAGCACAAAGCGGATTTTGGAGACTCACCGATCCTGTGACGCCCTCCAGTACTGGCGTTGCCGGGCGGGGGAAGGGAGACCCGTACATTCCCAACCCGTACATTCGCCCTCTCGATTCAAGCTCACTCGGACAAAAGCCTCGCACAAATTACACCATGAAGGCCCAAAAAAAAATGGTCATGTCTATGCCACAAATGAAGTACGTGAGCGAGTCGGGCGCACTGAATTGAAAATATATAGAACGCTCATAATCCGTGAAAACTGTCGCCATCTTGGTTAGCCCGACTCGCATGACTCGACCAACTCGCTTCACGGATCTCGTTTGTTTTGAACGTGTCCCAGATTTTAAAAGCCAGACAACTGTTAAAATGCCATTTTGTGCGGCAATAAACTGCTCCAATCGGTTACGGAAGGGTTGTGGAAAGATGTTTCACAGCTGTTTCAAAGACGTTTAATTCATATCGCACAAAATCGACACAAAACACGATCGTACAAAAGGTGAAAAAACGCAATCGCTTTTCGCTCTGAATTACGTGCAAACGTGTGACGGAAATCACCATCGCCTAGCATCGACTGCCAACCAAGATGGCGCCCGGTAACTGCATCTCCACCTATGTGGTGTGAATGGCAATGGTCATTCGATATATTTTCAGTTCAGTGGTCTGGCGGTGGGGATGGAACATCACGTGATCGCTCTGAGCGAATCAGTCTGGCGGCGGGGATGGAACATCACGTGATCGCTCTGAGCGAATCAGTCTGGTGGCGGGGATGGAACATCACGTGATCGCTCTGAGCGAATCAGCGAGCTGCTCTGGCACCAGCTGAGATAATATTCCTCGCTGAAATGCGCTGAGGTAAATATGAATAAAAAATATGGATCGTCAAATATTTTGAGGTCGGCCATGTTCGTCCCAGGCTCAATGGCCATGTCTATGCCAAATATCAAGCACGTGAGCCTCTCCGTTTAGGAGTCTATCGGTAACATTACACACACACACACACACACACACACACACAAACTGTGTTTTATATATATAGATAGATGATGTAAAATACTTGAAAAAGAAAGTAGAAAAAAATTATTCCATATTCCAAGTCGCGTGTGACCATATTCCAGGTTTCACACTGTGGTCGCTTCTTTGGTATTTCTCAATCCGCTGTGTCTATTTGTATTGTGTACCTGCATATGCTGGGATTCTGCTGGTGGTCTAAGCATCCCCGAGGCTCGGCCCCTGTGCGATTTGTTTTCATGTATAGATATGTTAATTACACCTAATTTGTGTCAAGTTTTGTGAAACGAGATTGATATGAAAACATTCATGTTGTCTTTGTTGCTAAATCTATTCTGGTTTCTGCAAACAAATCGCGATTTTAGTCCGCGATGTTCTTGCCTCATACCAACGCACGCCCGAGTGTATGCGCATGCGCTATTCAATAATTACACCTAATTTGTGTCAAGTTCTGTGAAACGAGATTGATATGAAAACATTCATGTTGTCTTTGTTGTTAAATTTATTCTGGTTTCTTCAAACAAATCGCGATTTTAGTCCGCGATGTTCTTACCTCATACCAACGCATGTCCGAGTGCATGCGCATGCACTATTCAATAATTACACCTAATTTGTGTCAAGTTCTGTGAAACGAGATTGATATGAAAACTTTCATGTTGTCTTTGTTGCTAAATTTATTCTGGTTTCTTCAAACAAATAGCGATTTTAGTGCCCTATGTTCTTGCCGCATACCAACGTACGTCTGAGTGTATGCGCATGCGCTGTTCAAAACGGCACCCAACAACAACGCGGTCCTCATAGAGCTGCTCATCGCAGCTAAAAACTGCATTTTGTTCATCATACAAGACTTTATTCAAAACTATATAAAAGATTTGAAAAAGAAAGAAGAAAAAAAAAATTCAAACCAAATGGGGCTTGAACCCACAATCCCCAGCTTGGAGGTCTGATGCCTCATCCATTAGGCCAATAAAGGGGCGCCATTCAAATTCTCCACCACATATTTCCATAGAAGATGTTACCAAAAAGGCCTGCTTCCATGTGAAATCCCCATTTCCAAACACATCACAATAATAACTCGATCACAGTTCATTTCCAACCTCATGACCACACAAAAACACAATACCTTTACACAAGAAGAAGTTAATGTATTTTATTTGCAAGATGTAGGGTGCCCCTTTTATATCAACTTTTCCAGAGCATTCCTTGCTTCCTCCTAAAAACACAAGGGTAGTCCAGCATGCACACGAAATTTTTTGAATGTCCCTTATTTTCTGTTTGGCATTTTCTACAAGCTATGGAATGTCCCTTCTTTTCTATACTTTGCCACATGGCACATACCTTATAAAGGGGCCTTTTCTATGCCCCTGGCATTTTCCCCAAGAATGCCCCTTCTTGTAACATGTATTAGTAATGAGGCGGTTATGATGGGATATGATATATGTTTATGATAATGAAGGGTATAGACAAAACAAGTGCAGAATAATTATTCAGCAGAGATAGTGACAGGACCAGTAGTGGGGCGGCTTAGCCCAAATATTCAAAAGAATTGTGCATTTTGTGATACAAGCACCAAATTTGGCACAAATGTACATTAATATGTTGCGAACATTTTCAGATATTGGGCCACTTGAAATTCCGTAATTTCTTTTTTCAAATTTTTTCAAATTTCGTAATTTCAAATTTTTCGGGTGACACCGTCACAATTTCGGTCTTCGAGGCCGGCCGATAGGCAAAGTGTGACCGGAAGGGACGAGGTTCTCCTGACCACGTGGCCCTCGATCTGGGAAGCGAGAGGCGTTCCATTAGTGGACGCGCCCCTCACGCCCGACTTTTGGGCGGCCCCGGCAGGCCGTTTGTTTTGACGTTCCGTGACAGGCCCCGCATCCCCACCTCCGGGCCGACCGGAAGCTTGTGCTGAGTACATCATACCTGAACAACTCAGTGAGGCAGAACACAGCAGTGCACACCAGGGTGACCCCTTCAGTGCATAAACCAATTAACCTGTCCACTGCAGGGCATATAGAAATGAAGTTATTTTCTGCATATAATAATAATATAAGTTCAGTTCTATATAACAATTTCTGTTATCACCACTACCACTACAACTACCACTACTACAAGCTTTGTCTGGAATTTTGTGGACTAACAGACAAACAGACATACAGACAAGCTGGGATCAAAACATTACCTCCTTCCACCATTGAGTGTAGAGGTAAACATCATGGAAATTATATCATGCCCTAGATTTAATTCATGCTTACCCGTGTATTTGCTTCACTGGTTCACAAGGTCTTTTGCATACATGTAATTCAGACTCTCATCTTCATTGCTGACCACACAATGTTCGCAACATATTAATGTACATTTGTGCCAAATTTGGTGCTTGTATCACAAAATGCACAATTCTTTTGAATATTTGGGCTAAGCCGCCCCACTATATCGGCCGGCCTCGAAGACCGAAATTGTGACGGTGTCACCCGAAAAATTTGAAATTACGAAATTTGAAAAAAATTGAAAAAAAAAATTACGGAATTTCAAGTGGCCCAATATCTGAAAATGTTCGCAACATATTAATGTACATTTGTGCCAAATTTGGTGCTTGTATCACAAAATGCACAACAGGTTTGCTATGCTGCTACACTACAGGGGCCGTAGCCTAGTAAAGAAAAGAAGAGTTAATACAGTCGTAAGGTAATAGTCAGGCAGCTCAGCAAATGGATGTCTGTGTTCTGGACAAAAGCACTAAATTTTCCCCACATGCTGCCCATAGCTTTAGCTTTCCATTTTTGGTAGGAACCACTTCCTCCGAATACATTATTTTTTTGCAGTAGTTTCAGTGACTATGGCACATTAACAGTATTCCGTTTTATCTTTTTTTTCAAGTTTTATGTTCAGTTTATTTTTTGTGTTAATAAAAATCGTCTGTTGCTTTTCTAAATGGTATAGTTGTATTCCTTGTCCCAGAAAATGTATGTTTAGACACCAAGGTTGTGATCCTAAGTGGCTTAGAAGCAGAGATATTGGAAGATATAGGTTTTTACATGGCGGCTGTCATGAAAATCCAAGATGGTCGCCATAATGTATTTGCAGGAAGTTCCTATCAAAAATGGAAAGCTAAGGTAATGGGTAGCATGTGGGAAAAATTTGGCGCTTTTGTCCAGAACGTCCATACCCATCTCAAATCCGGTCCTAAGCTGCCTGACTATTAGGCTCTTTCACTCAGAGTAGTCAATGCATGGTATTGTCTCCGAGAATGGCAGTGACAACAAAACCAATAGATAAGTTTAAATTATGATTAGATAGGTACCTGGAAGCATTAGAGATAGAAGAGTATCGGTATATTGGCAAGACGTTTGTGACTTGAGTAGGGATTGGGTGATTGTGTGCATCTGAGTGAAGTGGAGTGACGTTTCTGTGGGAGGTTTCGTCAAGGGGTGGTGTGTGGTTGATGTTGTGTGTTTGTCATCCAAGAACAGCCATCGCCCAAACCTATCCCCTCCCACACCGCCCCCCGCCCCCCGCCCCCACCCACCTCTGAAAAAATAACACAAAAGATTGCTTTTCTCTTTTTTTTATTTAAACAATTAAAATAACTGTATTTCCCCATTTGTATTTGAAGCGCTTGGGATATCCCTGATCGTGCCACATCGTCTCGTCCACATTCCTCCCCTCATTCCCCAAATGAAATTGCATCGTTTTGGCAGATAATCTTGGCCTGGTGTTGATGTGGCGCAGCCTAATGGGCCAAATGATCTCCTACTTTACTCTGGGTTTATTTTTGTCTCTGTACATAAAAACTCACATACATTAGATCATGATTGATAAGAAAACTTACAAAATGGGATACAGCGGGTGAACAAACTGTATGCAAAAGCCCGCATTTATTGGATAATAATTGATTGGATTGTCAACGGAAATAACTCACAAAAATTCCACACAGAGGAAACAAAATAACATGTATAACTTTTCCGTGATTAACATAAGCATTGTTTCCTTGGCAGGTCATCGGTGAAATGGAGAGCTTTTTGGAATGGCTGAAGTCCCAAGGATTGAGAGCAGAAACAGCCCAAGCAGTGATCGATAAGCTTGGAATTGAGAATCTGAAGGTTATTCGAGCTTGTACTGAGTCGGATGCATTGCGGACCGAGCTCCTCTCTCTCGCCAAAGAGAAATTACAATTTGCAATGTATGCTGATTTCTGTAAATTTATGAATTCTTTTTCGAAGCCGCAAGATTTCCAGATTGCAGGTTCTTCTCTTTTGGGAAGTATTTTCGTCAACTTGGAGAATGTTATTCTGGAACTTTCCAGTTTCTGTGAAAAGATTTTCGGATCCCCAAATGTGCACCAGGACAACGTTTCTGTTTTCTCTGGAATCGGGTTCAGTGATGTCTGCAGCCTCCGCTCTCAGCATGAAGCATCAAGACCCACGTCTGGTATGTCACTTTTAAAATACGACATCACATGTTAACAAATATCTTGATCTTCTACCATTGTTTTTTTTGTATTCTTATAACTTGTATAATCTCTATTGGTACAGCTTTGTATTGCCTAGTATGCATGGGTTTTTGATGTGGGGTACAAGGTAACGATATACGTACTTTTTAGCTCAACTGGGACATATTTCCGGGGAGCTTATGGGATGGCGCGTAGTCAGTCCGTCCGTAAACACTTGCAACCTCTGCTCCAAAACTGTTGATGGGATTGTGACCAAACTTGGCTAACATTATATTTTGTGTGTTGGAACTCAAGTTTGTTCACAGCATTAAAAAAAAAATGGAGGTCTCAAGGAGTCTACCAGGGGTCAAAGAGGGTCCATGTTTGACCCAACGCAGCCCCCCAAATTAGAACTACACAAACGATTTTGATGAAACTTGATCACAACCTTCATCACCCGTGATGTACCAAAGTTTGTTCACGCCCTGAAGTGCTTACTTCTACTATTAATAAAGCCAACCTCTTTGCTGTGCATTTTGGTGCAAACTGCACACTTGAAGACCACAGACAAACATTGCCTGTTTGTCCTTCCCGTATTTATACCAGGCTTTCCACTATCATCAGCACACCCAGGAAAGTTGCTAAGATTATTCAAAGGCCTGACATTTCAAAATCTACTGCACAAGATAAAATCCCTACAATTGCTTTGAAGATGTGTTCACTTGAACTGTCTTCTGTTCTCTCAAAACAGTATTGCTTGTACATGTCAAAGACTGTGTTTCCACCGAGTTGGAAGCAGGCTTCTGTAGTCCCTGTCTTTAAAGGCTCCTCTGGGTAATCAGATCCTTCTAACTATCGGCCTGTTAGCCTTCTACCCATTATCAGCAAAGTCTTTGAATCTTTCATAGAACACCTCATGACATCTGGAAACCCACAACCTCCAAACTGATGTTCAGTATGGCTATAGACAGTCATTGTCTACTGGTGATGTTCTATCCGGAATCACTGAAGAAGTGAATGGGACTTTGGATCATCGTGGAGAAGCCAGGATTGATGCTCTCGATATCTCAAAGGCTGAAATCATCTGGCATTTCTGGAAAATTGCTTGATACAATCACTGGCTTCCTTGCAAATCGTCAAATATCTGTGGTACATGAGGGACAGTAATCCGCTTTCCGTAAAACGAATGCTCGTCCTCAGGGGTCTGTCTGTGTTGGGTCCAATATTGTTCTGTTATATATCAATGATCTGCCTGATTGTATTCTTTCTCAATGAAGCATTTACGTAGCATTTACAAAGCATTTACTCAACACTATATACTACCTACGCAGGAACCTTGTCTCCTCTTACCCGTGACCAGGGGCGTCGAGAGCCAGCACGGTACCCGAGGCAAATTACCTCGGGGCCCAAACCCCCACCCTTTCTCTCTTTTCTAACTTTTTAAGGAACTTTCTTGAATGAAAAACAGAAAACTTTTTGAAAACAAATGGTCACTTTTATTTTGCCTTTTGATCGAAAATAGAGGCTATAGCTGGATGTTTGGACCAATCGAGTCAATTCGCACACTGGACTATTTAACACTATTTCTCCCGAACATGAGAAGAAGATGAAAGCGTGAGAAGATGATTGATAATTTTTGGACAAAGAGGACACAAACGCATTTCTTTGTAATGCACATTTCTGGTAAATAACTATTTTCTGTAAAGTTTGAAACTGCACCATTAACAGCGGCAAATGTTCTTTTGTTTCTGGCAAGAAAAAGCAAAATTAGCTTCTGGGTTTAAACGTAACGATGAGGAAATGAGGATGAGCTGATGAGGGGTTTGGTTTCACTATACTGTTTAAAAAACATTGTCAGAGAAGCTCGGGCCCCGAGGCAGTGACCCACCCTGAGACCTCCCCTTGATGCCCCTACCCGTGACCATGCAAGTACCACTCTCAATCAGAACCTAGAGAGTGTGATGAACTGGGGAAAAGACTGCCTTGTTACTCTCAACCAAAAATGACTCACTTGTTATCTGTTTCTCGTTCAAGATCACCTTGTTTTCCGACCCTGTCTATGGATTCTTCACCTTTGCAGGAAGCTCCCTGTTATCTGTCTGCTTGGATTGGATATCAGCTCAAACCTCAGCTGGGAAAAGTACATCTCTGGTAGAGCAAAAAGCACATCACAGCACCTTGGCAGCTTGTTTCGTGCTTGGCGATACCTTTCTCAAGCTGCTATGCTCCATCTATACAAGGCCACTGTACGTCCTGTCATGGAGTATCATTGCCATATTTGGGCTGGTGTGCCAGCCTGTCACCTTTCTTTTCTTGACAGAATCCAGCAGCATGCTGCCATTCTGGTGGGGCATGAGTTGGCATCATCCCTGGAACCTCTCTCAATCTGCCGCTTTGTTGCTACAGATATTTCCACGGAATGTGCTCTGAGGGTCTATCAGGTTGTTCCACCTGAGCATTCTTTCAGTCATTCAACACATCTGGCAGTTTTTTTCCCATCCATACACTATATCTGTCCCAAGGAGTAAGACGATCAGGTATTCTTCTTTTTATTTTTCCCCACAAGGCATTACTCTGGAACATTTTACCTGCATCCTGCTTTCCCTTCTATCACAAGCTTCCTCGATTCAAGAGGAATGTCAATAGACATCGAATATCTATACTTTCCTTTCTGTCGGCCCCACCTCGAGTAACCTGAAAGTCTTTTTAGCAGGTGATATGTCATAACAATATACAGTGCATTCATAAAGTATTCAGACCCCTTCACTTTTTTCACATTTTATGTTGCAGCCGTATGCTGAAATCGTTTAAATTCATTTTTTCCCTCGTCAATCCACAAATCCACAAAATCGAGGCACAGATCTGGGGAAGCCAACAAAAAAATCTCTGCTGCATTGAACGTTCCCAAGAGCACAGTGGCCTCCATAATTCTTGAATGGAAGAAGTTTGGAACAACCAGGACTCTTCCTAGAGCTGGCCGCCCGGCCAAACTGAGCAATCGGGGGAGAATGGCCTTGGTAAGAGAGGGGACTAAAAACCCGATGGTCACTCTGGCTGAGCTCCAGAGATCCTGTGTGTAGATGGGAGAAACTTCCAGAAGGACAACCATCACTGCAACACTCCACCGATCTGGGCTTTATGGCAGAGTGGCCGGACGTTAGCCAAACAGTTCAATCTTGGTTTCATCAGATCACAGAATCTTGTTTCTCACAGTCTGAGAGTCCTTTAGGTGCTTTTTTACAAACTCCAAGTGGGCTTTCACTGAGGAGAGGCTTTTTTCTACGCTTCCCCAGATCTGTGCCTCAACACAATCCTGTATCTGTGCTCTGCAGGCAGTTCCTTCGACGCCATGGCTTGGTTTTTGCTCTGATACACATTGTCAGCTGTGAGACCTTATATAGACAGGTGTGTGCCTTTCCAAATTATGTCCAATCAATTAAATTTACCACAAGTGGACTCCAATCAAGGTGTAGAAACATCTCAAAGATGGTCAAGAAAAATGGGAGGCACTTGAGCTAAATTTCAAGTGTCATAGAGGGTATGAATACTTGTGTCAATGTGATATTTCAGTTTTTTCCCTTTTAATAAATTTGCAAAACTTTATAAAATCCTGTTTTCTCTTTGTCATTATGGGGTATTAGTGTAGATTGATTTGGGGAAAAAATGAATTTAAACGATTTCAGCATAAGGCTGCAACATAACAAAATGTGAAAAAAGTGAAGGGGTCTGAATACTTTCTGAATGCACTGCATCAAGTCAAGAGCTTCACTGACATCATATTCAGCAACCTGAGCACCTTGCATGCTGACAGGAACTGGCTTTGCAGCCGAACCATCCTCTGTCCTACGAATGAGGCGGTTGATGAAGTGAATGCGATCGTACTGCGGCAATACCCTGGGAAGGAATCTGTCTTCTTGAGCAGCGCCAAGATAATGGAAGTAGAGAACAGACACCAATATCCAGTAGAATTCCTTAACTCGATATGCGCATCAGGAATGCCTCCTCACAAACTCTGCCTCAAGAAGGGAGCTCCGATCATGCTGCTGTGAAACTTTGACCCTAAAAATGGCCACTGCTATGGGAGTCGTTACATCGTGGACAACTTGATGCCGAATCTCATTGATGCGACACCAGCTACTGGGCCTCATGCTGGAAACAAGATCTTCATACCGAGGATTCCAATCATTCCATCCGAAAACCTGTTCCCCTTCCAGATGCAGCGAAAATAATTCCCTGTCCGACTCTGCTTTGCAATCACCAGTAACAAGGCTCAAGGTCAGACATTGGAAAAGGTAGCCATCTACGTAAAGACAGATTTCTTCAGCCATGGACAGCTTTATGTCACCACGCGTTGCGTTGGCAGCAGCGACAATATAAAAATGTTTGCCAAGAACTTCAGAGAGAAAAGGAACTTTTATCAGCAATGTCGTCTATACTGAAGTTCAAAGCTGAAAAAGAGGTACAAAATCGTTCCATTTTTTTTCCTTAAAGAAAAGCGCACAGTTGATATCACGATTTGAAACGCGATGGAATAATATTTACCGATATGAACAGTGATGTGGCTTTTATTTAAATTCTACAAATACTGTTTAGATTTTGATGATTTGCATGTGATATGATTTAACGGATGTTTATATGAATCGTTTAAAATAAAAAAGCCTTCAATTTCTGATATTTTGCCTTTTCAGTTGGGCCTCCCAATTGAAGCCCCGCCCATAGGGCGGGTACCGTTGCTAGTTTTTTTTAATGCAACCTTGTATATGCAATCAGCATTGGGGGACACATGAAATGTGTAACCTTTTTCATTGACTTCTGGTTCATGCCCCAGGATTTAGCGTCACGGGTCAAAATGGAAAATAAACACTCAAAATTTTATATTGGGTCATTCCTGGTGGAACGTGTTGCCATCTTTCAACTTTGCTTTGTGTGTGAATCGTGGGGATTTGCGATGGTGTGCCATCATTTGTTCTTGTAGTTTTAGTACCTCTCTTTAGCCATGGATGGGCTTAACATTATTATTGTTGTTGTTGCATTGCCCTGGATAGTTCTCTTGAATAAGCCCGCTGCACGGAGACAGACGATCAATCTCCCAAGAGTGACCCAGGGAACCCCCAGATCCAATACGATGTACCCCCACCTTCTCTTATCCTTGTTTAAACAGTGAAAATCATCGTATAATTCTTTATATCTTGAAAACTTGGTTGAACAATGTAAACATTAAAAAAAGCATTTTCATTTGAAAACAAACTACAACCCACTGGTCGACAAAACAAACAAAATGTGGAAATTTTTGTTGTGATTTTTACAACAACAATTTTGTCTTTCTTCTAAAGAAAATAATTATTTAATTCTTCAATGTTTATTTTGAACTATATCAAAGTTTGAGTTGTGATTAACTAAATTTCAGAAACTGCAGTTTTGACATTGACCATCTCTGTGCAGTATTGGGTAAAAGCTCTTACCTTCTCTTGTCCACCATCTTTTATCTTCTCTTTTCCACCATCTCTTATCTTCTCTTGTCCACCACCTGTTATCTTCCCTAATCGACCCTCTCTTATCTTCCCTTATCCACCATCTCTTATCTTCTTTTATCCACCATCTCTTATCTTCTTTTATCCACCATCTCTCATCTTCTTTTATCCACCATCTCTTATCTTCTTTTATTCCCAGTGTGTACCCTGGATTAGAATAGGTACACCGTATCCCTGCGTGTCGTAAGAGACCACCAAGAGGGTTGGCGTCAGGAAGGGCATCGGGCCATAAAAACATTGCCTCAAAAAGAGAACCATGACAATTACAACTACATATGGGTAGGGTACAGCCCGAAGGAGATCCGTTTCTGAGGTTTGGGACATGGAATGTAGGGACAATGACAGGGAGATCAGGAGAAGTGGTGGAAGTATTGGTCAGAAGAAGAGTGGACATATGTTGTGTGCAAGAGACGAGATGGAAGGGAAGTGGTGTGAGAGTGGTGAAGGGTAGGCAGGGACAGAAATACAAGTTTGTGTGCAAGGGTGCCTGGAGGGCGTGAATGGTGTTGGTGTCCTGTTATCTGAGGAGTTTGAAGACAGTGTGGTGAGTGTGACTAGAGTGAGTGATAGGTTGATGATGGTGAAAATGATAATAATAATAATAATAATGCATTTATTTTATATAGCGCTTTTTTTCAGGAAGCCCAAAGACGCTTTGACAGAGTCCAAAACATAATGCATAGCAAAACATAAAAACAATTGCAAAAAAAGAAGAATCAATAGGGAAATATTCAAAGCACAAAGGAGGGAGAAGGAGAGGAGATAGTCAGGGGTTAGATGCTGTGGGTTAAATGTTGAATGCAGTGTTGAACAGGTGGGTCTTGAGTGATGTTTTGAATGTGGTGAGTGAGGAGGAGTCTCTGATGGTGTGAGGTAGCGAGTTCCAGAGGGTGGGAGCAGCGATGGAGAAGGCCCTGTCCCCCCAGGATCTAAATTTGGTCCGGATGGGGGGGGGGGGGGGTCAGGAGGTTGGTACCAGCAGAGCGGAGGTTGCGGGTGGGAGTGTGTCTGGAGAGGAGGTCAGCCAGGTAGGATGGGGCCAGGTTATGGAGGGCTTTGTAGGTCAAGAGGAGGATTTTGTACTGGATTCTCTGGGAGATGGGGAGCCAGTGAAGCTTGTAAAGGACGGGGGTGATGTGGTCACGGGTCCGGGAATGGGTGAGTAGACGGGCAGCGGAGTTCTGAATGTATTGGAGTTTATTGGTGATTGTTGAGGGTGAACCATAAAGGAGGCTATTGCAGTAGTCCAGACGGGAAGTGATGAAGGCGTGGATGAGGGTTTCTGCAGCCACGGCGGAGAGGGATGGACGGAGACGGGCGATGTTTTTCAGGTGAAAGAAGGCTGTCTTTGTGATCTGTTTAGTGTATTTGTCGAAGGAGAGGGTTTGGTCAAAGATGATGCCAAGATTCCGGATGTGAGGGGAGGTGGATACTGGGAAACTGTCGATGTTGAGGGCAAAGTTATGGGTGGACTTGGTGAGCGTTTTTGGGCCAATGATGATTATTTCAGATTTATCACAGTTAAGTTTGAGGAAGTTGATTTGAAGCCAGGATTTTATTTCAGTGATGCAGTTTGTCAGGATAGAGTGGGTGGCGGTGGAGATGGACTTGGTGGAGATGAAAAGCTGGATGTCATCGGCGAAGCAGTGGAATTGGAGACCATGACGGCAGATTAAGTGACCGAGGGGGGACAGGTAAAGGATGAAGAGGAGGGGGCCAAGAACTGAACCTTGGGGGACACCTTGGGGGAGGGGAGCAGTGGGGGATTTGCAGTTATTGATGGAGATGAACTGACGTCTGTCAGAGAGGTATGATTTAATCCAAGAGAGGGCAGTGCCGGTAATGTTAAAGGTGGTTTCAAGTCGGGTGAGGAGGATGGTGTGATCGATGGTGTCAAAGGCGGCGCTGAGGTCGAGGAGGATGAGAATGTTGAGGTTGCCAGCGTCCGAGGAGAGGAGAAGGTCGTTGGTGATTTTGAGGAGAGCAGTTTCAGTACTGTGGTTGGAGCGGAATCCGGATTGGAATGTTTCATACAGGTTATTGGCAGAGAGGTGATGTTTGAGTTGAGTGGCTACAGCGCGTTCCAAAACCTTTGACAGAAAGGGTAGGTTGGAGATGGGTCTGAAGTTATTTAGGGTGTCAGGGTTTAGTCCAGGTTTTTTCAGAATGGGGGTAACAGCAGCAATTTTGAGGGATGGTGGGACGATGCCTGTAGACAGGGAGGAGTTTATTGTTGCAATGATAAGTGGAGAGAAAGCAGGAAGGGAGGCCTTGACAAAGCTGGAGGGGATGGGGTCAAGGGTGCAGGTGGCAGTTTTCATTCTGATGAGGAGTTCAGAGAGGTCAGTAGGGGAGACTGGGGAGAATTGAGACAGGGGATGGCAGGATAAGGGGGGGCAGGTGGTTTGAGGGGGAGCGGGTGTGGCGGTGGTCAAGCTGTTGTAGATGTTTTCAATTTTGCGTTGGAAGAATGAAAGGAAGGAGATGCAGTTGTCTATTGTGAATGACTGGGTGGTGGTGTTCAGGGGGCTGAGGAGTTTGTTTATTGTAGAGAAGAGTGCTTTTGGGTTTCCGGAGCCAGAGTGGATAATTTGAGAGTAGTAGGCGGAGCGGGCGCGGGAGAGGGCATCTTTATAGTGTTGTATGTGGTCCTTGTAGGCCTGGGAGTGAACTGTGAGACCTGTTTTATTGCGGAGTCTTTCAAGTTGGCGAGCACGAGTTTTCATCAGGCGGAGTTCAGGGGTAAACCAGGGAGCAGAATGGGTGAAAGAAACTGTTTTGGTTTTTATAGGCGCAAGTTGGTCAAGGCAGGAGGAGAGAGTGTGGTTGTAGTAGTCAGTGAGGTCAGAAGGGGTGTGGAGGTCAACGAAGGGAGAAGTGGACATTTTTTCAGAGAGGGTCGGTGAGAATGAGGTAGGTGAAAGAGCGTTTAGCTTACGGAAGTTGATAGTGCGATAATGCCTTGGTGCTGGGGTGGGGATGTTGATGGTCAGAGTGATGGCTAGGTGGTCAGAGAGAGTGAGGTCGGAGCCAGAGAGATGGTGCAAAATTAGTCCAGTAGAGCAGACAAGGTCCAAAATGTGACCACGGTTATGGGTAGGAAAGTTGACATGTTGAGTGAGGTTAAAGCAGGTGAGTAAATCAGTGAAGTCAGTGGTTAGCGTGGAGTCAGTGGAGTCCATGTGGATATTGAAATCACCAAGGAGGAGGATTGAGGGGGAGAGGGAACATAGCTGGGTCAGAAAGTAGGAGAAGTCAGACAGGAATGATGGGTGTCGTTTGGGAGGGCGGTAGACAACAGCCATGACTGACTGTGTGTGACCAGAGAGTTTAAAAGCCAGGTGTTCAAATGATGGAGCAGATGAGATGGAGATGAGGTTGGTCTTGATGTCTTGTCGGTGAATAACGGCAATTCCACCACCTCGGCCCTCCGAGCGTGGTTTATTGATGTAAGAATATCCATTGGGTGTGGTGAGGTTGAGCGTGTAGTAGTCCAGTGGTTGTTGCCAGGTCTCAGTGAGACAGAGAAAGTCCAGTTTATTTTCCAGGATGTAGTCGTTCAGGATGAGGCATTTGTTGTTGAGGGACCGGGTATTGAACAGGGTGAGCTTGATGTTGTTTTGTACGGCGGGTATGAATCCAGGTGATTTGGCCAGGGTTCGCAGACAGGAGGTGCGATTTTGTGCGTTGTTGTGACCAGGTGTGTTGCGACGATGAGTGGGAGTGCGCTGAGCCGACCAAAGGATGGGGATGGAGTGACCTGATTGTAAATAAACAAACTTATGACCGGAGCCACGGTGAATGTACCTGGGTCGACGCAGGAGTCCATTCGATTTGATTGCAGAGATGCATGATGGGGTGGAGCGGGTTTTAAGCAGGAGAAGCCTTGCGGCGGAGTACCGCAGAGCCATGCCAGCAGGAGCGAAGGGACGAGCACGAGGCCAAGGGTGAGGAGGCGAAACAATCGTCACAACCCATGGGAGTGGGCCCGAGGAAACAGTGAAGGAGCCGAGCAGGTGAAGCCAGGAGCAGAGCCGGGACCATGCAGAGGGCAGACAGGAGCGAAGAGACGAGCACGAGGCCAAGGTTGAGGAGGCAAAGCGGCAAATGCAGCGGCAAACGACCGCCGCCGCTAATCAAGATCACGGCGGCAAACCGCCACCACCGCCGCTGCAAACAATGGGCACAACCCACGAGAGTGAGCCCGAGGAAACAGCGAAGGAGCCGAGCAGGTGAAGCCAGGAGCAGCAGAGCAGAGCCGGGACCGTGCAGAGGAAGACTCAATGGCCAAAAATCCGCCACGACCACCAGGAAAGCAAGATACGGACAATGGTCCAGTCAGAGAAGCGGCGAGCAAGTGACGCCAGCGTCCTCTCACAACCGGACCGGAAACGGAAATCCAAAACCATGATGATTGGAAAGCTCTTGGTGAATGTCATCTCGGGATATGCTCCGCAGGTTGGTCGGAGCGATGAAGAGAAGGACAAGTTCTGGTGTGCGATAGAGAGGCTGATGGAAAATGTGAAAGATGAGGAAGTTTTTGTGGTCGGAGGAGACGTAAATGGACATGTGGGAAGGAGTATGGATCGTTTTGAGGGAGTTCATGGGGGTTACGGATATGGTGTGAGAAATGGAGAAGTTGAAAGGATTTTGGAGTTTGATGATGGAGCTGATTTGTTGGTTTGTAATACTCAGTTCCAGAAAGAGGATAATAAGCTTGTTACATACACGTCAGGTGGGTCGACGACAACCGTTGACTACCTGATGGTGCGTAGGCGAGATAGGGGGCACCTCCGGGACACAAAGGTGATCCTGGGGGAGGAGGCTGTTTCACAGCACCACTTGGTTGTCTGCGACCTAATGGTGAATGGTGCGAGGAGAGCTCGGCGGGTGAAGTACCAACCGAGAAGGAAGGTGTGGAGGTTGAAAGAGGTGACAGTAAGGGAGGCATTAAAAGAGAGGCTGAGTAGGGTAGAGGATGATGTGGTTGAGCTTGAAAGTGGTTGGATGTCAATGAAAGCTAGTCTGTTGGGAGCCGTTGGTGAGGTTTGTGGATGGACAAAAGCACCACTGAGGCACTCGGAAACATGGTGGTGGGGTGATGACATTGGAAAGAGGATTGACGAGAAGAGGAAGAAGTTCAAGGAGTGGCAGAAGGCGAAGGGTACGGGAGCAGAAACAGCAGAGCATGAAAGTTATAAGGCAGCCAAGAAGGCTGCAAAGAAAGAGGTAGCAAAGGCGCAGGAGGCATGTCGGAAAATGTTCGGAGAACGCTTGGATTCGGAAGAGGGTCAGAGAGCAGTATTCAGGATTGCAAAGCAGATAGCGAAAGAGAGGTGTGATGTGATGGGCGTGAGTTGCTTGAAGGATGAAGTGGGACAAATCGTTGTGGACCCAGATGGAATTAAAGGAAGATGGAAAAGATATATGGACATGCTGTTGAATACAGAGAATGAATGGGATGGCAACATAGAGAGTACCCCAGTTTTAGGACCGGCAGAGAAGATAACTGAGAAGGAAGTTGAGGAAGTGATAAAAGCAATGAAGAGTAGAAAAGCGGGAGGGCCGACGGGAGTTGTGGGAGATATGTTTAAGGCAGCAGGAAGTTGGGGTGTGAAGAGAATGACAGATATCTGTAATCTGGTGGTGAAAGAAGGCCGCATTCCAGTGGATTGGGAACTGAGTACCCTCGTCCCTCTATACAAGGGGAAAGGTCACCATCTGGAGTGTGGCTCGTACCGAGCGATAAAGTTATTGGAGCATGGAATGAAGGTATTGGAAAGGGTGTTGGAGAGGAGGATAAGGAAGAAGGTGAAGATCGACGAAATGCAGTTTGGATTTATGCCAGGAAGAGGAACGACAGATGCACTTTTTATTGTGAGGCAGTTTCAGGAGAAGTACATGGAGAAGAGGAAGAAGTTTTTTCTTGGGTTTGTTGATCTGGAGAAAGCATTCAATAGGGTTCCATGCAAAGTATTGACATGGGCAATGAGGAAGTTAGGCGTGGAGGAATGGTTGATCTGAGTAGTGATGGCAATGTACAAAAGAGCGTGTACAGCTGTAAGGACGAAGGACGGGAACAGTGGTGAGTTTGAGGTGAAGGTGGGAGTGCATCAGGGGTCGGTACTAAGTCCACTACTATTTGTAGCTGTGATGGAGGTGCTGGCTCAGAACGTAAAGGAGGGTTTACCGTGGGAGTTGTTGTATGCAGATGATCTGGTGTTGATTGCGGAAAGTATGGATGGACTGAAGGAAAAGATGAACACAAGTAGAAGGAATGTATGGAGACAAAAGGTCTGAAGGTGAATATCAGAAAGACGAAGGTGATGGCAAGTGGTAAAGCATGTGGTGAGGTGGAAAGAACTGGGAAGTGTCCCTGTGCTGTGTGCAGGAAGGGTGTCAGAGTGAACTCCATTCACTGTACAATGTGCGCTGAGTGGGTTCATCAAAAATGTAGTGGTCTGAGAGGGTCATTAACCAGTGTGGCAGCTACATTAAAGTGTAAGGTGTGCACAGAGGGAGCTGCAGATGAAGGAAATGTTGAGTTGGATCTTGGAGACGGCGTGAAGCTGGAAGGTGTGAAAACATTTTGCTACCTCGTAGACATGCTGAATGGAGAGGGTGGATCAGACTCGGCAACGGTTGCTAGAGTTTGCATAGAGCTAGAGTTGCTAGAGTTGCTAGAGTGTGCATGGAAGAAGTTTCAGGAACTGTGTGGCGTGCTGATAAGGAGGGGAGTGTCGTTGAAGCTGAAGGGAAAGGTGTATGCTGCATGTGTGAGAAGTGTTATGATTTATGGGAGCGAGAAATGGGTAATGAACGTAGGGCAGCAACAAAGGTTGGAAAGGGTGGAAATGCGAATGGTTTGATGGATGTGCGGAGTATCATTGAGAGAGAGGAAGACAAATGATGAATTGCGAAAAATGATGGAAATAGAGCCTGTGATTGATGTTGTGAAGAGGAACAGGTTGAGATGGTTTGGTCATGTGTTGAGGAAGGATGAAAGTGACTGGTTGAGAAGAGTGATGGAAATGAATGGAGAAGGAAGTAAAGGACGGGGAAGACCGAGAAAGACTTGGCTAAAGATGGTGGAAGAAGAAATGCGGGCAAGGGGGTTAACAAGGAGAGATGCAGAAAATAGGGCAAGATGGAGAAGATTGGCATGCGGACTGCAAGGCTAACCCCCGCTCTAACAGGGAAAATGGCCCTAAAATGCATGTTGTTGTGTTGTTGTTGTCTTATCTTCTTTTATCCACCATCTCTTATCTTCTCTTATCCACCATCTCTTACCTTCTCTTGTCCACCATCTTTTATCTTCTCTTTTCCACCATCTCTTATCTTCTCTTGTCCACCATCTCTTATCTTCTCTTATCCACCATCTCTTATCTTCTCTTATCCACCATCTCTTATCTTCTCTTATCCACCATCTCTTATCTTCTATTGTCCACCATCTCTTACCTTCTCTTGTCCACCATATTTTATCTTCTCTTTTCCACCATCTCTTATCTTCTCTTGTCCACCATCTCTTATCTTCTCTTATCCATCATCTCTTATCTTCTCTTATCCACCATCTTTTATCTTCTCTTCTCCACCTTCCCTTACCTTCTCTTATCCACCAGCTCTTGTCTTTTATTATCCATCATATTTTATCCTCTCTTATCCACCATCTCTTATCTTCTCTTATCCACCATCTCTTATCTTCTCTTATCCACCATCTCTTATCTTCTATTGTCCACCATCTCTTACCTTCTCTTGTCCACCATCTTTTATCTTCTCTTTTCCACCATCTCTTATCTTCTCTTGTCCACCATCTATTATCTTCTCTTATCCACCACCTCTTATCTTCTCTTATCCACCATCTTTTATCTTCTCTTCTCCACCTTCCCTTACCTTCTCTTATCCACCAGCTCTTGTCTTTTATTATCCATCATATTTTATCCTCTCTTATCCACCATCTCTTATCTTCTCTTATCCACCATCTCTTATGCTCTTTTCTCCACCTTCTCTTACCTTCTAATATCCACCATCTCTTATCTTTTATTATCCATCATCTTTTATCTTTTATCCACCATCTCATATCTTCTCTTATCCACCATCTCCTATCTTCTCTTCTCCCCCTTCTCTTACCTTCTCTTATCCAACATCTCTCATCTTCTAATCCTCAGGTGCGTCGACGACAACCGTTGACTACCTGATCATGTGTAGGCGAGATAAGGGGCACCTCCGGGACACAAAAGTGATTCCGGGGGAGGAGGCTGTTTCACTGCACCACTTGGTTGTCTGCGACATAAGGGTGAAAGGTGTGAGGAGAGCTCGGTGGGTGAAGTACAAACCGAGAATGAAGGTGTGGTGGTTGAAAGAGGTGATAGTGAGGGAGGCATTAAAAGAGAGGCTGAGTATGGTAGAGGATGATGTGGTTGAGCTTGACAGTGGTTGGATGTCAATGAAAGATCGTCTGTTGGGAGCCGTTGATGAGGTATGTGGATGTACAAAAGGACTACCGAGGCACTCGGAAACATGGTGGTGGGATGATGAAGTTGGAAAGAGGATTGACGAGAAGAGAAAGAAGTTCAAGGAGTGGCAGAAGGCAAAGTGTACGGGGGGCAGAAAAGGCAGAGCAAGAAAGTTATAAGGCAGTCTAGAAGGCTGCAAAGAAAGAGGTAGCAAAGGCGCAGGAGGCATGTATGAAAATGTTTGGATGAGGCTTGGATTTGGAAGACGGTCAGAGAGTGGTATTCAGGATTGCAAAGCAGATAGCGAAAGAGAGGTGTGATGTGAGGGAGGTGAGTTGCTTGAAGGATGAAGTGGGACAAATCATTGTGGACCCAGATGGAATTAAAGGAAGATGGAAGAGATATATGGAAACACTGTTGAATGCAGAGAATGAATGGGATGGCAACATAGAGAGTAACCCAGTTTTAGGACCAGCAGAGAAGCTAACTGAGAAGGAGGTTGAGGAAGCGATTAAAGCAATGAAGAGTAGAAAAGCTGAAGAGCCGACGGGAGTTGTGGGAGATATGTTGAAGGCAGCAGGAAGTTGGGGTGTGAAGAGAATGACAGAGATCTGTAATATGGTGGTGAAAGAAGGCCGCATTCCAGTGGATTGGGAACTGAGTTCCCAACTGAGACTGAATCTTGACTGTGGCTCGTATCGAGCGATAAAGTTATTAGAGCATGGAATGAAGGTATTGGTAAAGGTGTTGGAGAGGAGGATAAGGAAGAAATTTAAGATCGACAAAATGCAGTTTGGATTTATGCCAGGAAGCGGAACGACAGACGCACTTTTTATTGTAAGGCAGTTGCAGGAGAAATATATGGAGAAGACAAAGAAGTTGTTTATTGGGTTTGTTGATCTGGAGAAAGCATTTGATAGGGTTCCACACGAAGTTGTGACATGGGCATTGAGGAAGTTAGGAGTGGAGGAATGGTTGATCAGAGTAGTGATGGCAATGTACGAAAGAGCATGCACAGCTGTAAGGATGAAGGACGGAAACAGTGGTGAGTTTGAGGTGAAGGTGGGAGTGCATCAGGGGTTGGTACTAAGTCCACTCCGATTTGTTAGCTGTGATGGAGGTGCTGGCTCAGAACATAAAGGAGTGTTTGCCATGGGAGTTGTTGTATGCAGATGATCTGGTGTTGATTGCAGAAAGTATGGATGGACTGAAGGAGAAGATGAACAAGTGGAAGGAATGTATGGAGACAAAAGGTCTGAAGGTGAATATCGGAAAGATGAAGGTGATGGCATGTGGTAAAGCATGTGGTGAGGTGGAAAGAACTGGGAAGTGGCCGTGTGCTGAGTGCAGGAAGGGTGTCGGAATGAACTCCATTCAATATACAATGTGCACTGAGAGGGTTCATCAAAAATGTAGTGGTCTTAGAGGGTCATTAACCAGTGTGGCAGCGACATTCAAGTGGGAGGTGTGCACAGAAGGAGCTGCAGATGGAGGAAATGTTGAGTTGGATCTTGGAGACGGTGTGAAGCTGGAAGGTGTGAAAACATTTTGCTACTTCGGAGACATGCTGAATGGAGAAGGTGGATCAGTCTCGGCAAAGGTTGCTGGAGTGAGATGTGCATGGAAGACATTTCGGGAACTGAGTGGCGTGCTGACGAGGAGCGGAGTGTCGTATAAGCTGAAGGGAAAGGTGTATGCTGCATGTGTGAGAAGTTTCATGATTTATGGGAGCGAGACATGGGTAATGAACGTAGAGCAGCAACGTAGACTGGAAAGGGTGGAAATGCGAATGGTTTAGTGGATGTGTGGAGTATCGTTGAGAGAGGAAGACAAATGATGAATTGCGAAAGTTGATGGGAATAGAGACTGTGATGGATGCTGTGAAGAAAAACAGGTTGAGATAGTTTGGGTATGTGTTGAGGAAGGATGAAAGTCACTGGTTGAGAAGAGTGATGGAAATGAATGTCGATGGAAGTGGAAGACAGGGTAGACTGAGAAAGACTTGGGTAAAGATGGTGGAAGAAGAAATCTGGGCAAGGGGGTTAAAAAGGGGAGATGCAGAAAATAGGGCAAAAGGGAGAAGAATGTCATGGGGTCCGCAAGGCTAACCCCTGCTCTAGCAGGGAAAACGGCCTTAAAATGCCTGTTGTTGTTGTCTCATCTTCTCTTACCCACCATCTATCCACCATCTCTAATCTTCTCTTATCCACCATCTCTTATCCACCATCTCTTATCCACCATCTCTTATCCACCATCTCTTATCCACCATCTCGTATCCACCATCTCGTATCCACCATCTCTTATCTACCATCTCTTATCTTACCCCATCCAAAACCATGACCTTTTCTACCACTGTTAGTTCAGTATTTCTCTTTTGTAACTTTTTTATGAACTCTGTTTCATGACACACAAAAAAAAAATGGTCACTTTGATTCAGCCGTATGATCGTAAATATAGGAGATAGCGGGACGTTTGAACCGATCGAGTCAATTCACACTCTCGACTGTTGAACACTTTCTCCCTAAGATTGGCAAAACAATACTTGAGAAGATGGTTAATATTTTTTGGACAAAGAGGATACAAATGCCTTTCTTTATAATGCACATTTTGCGTTAATAACCATTTTCTGTAAAATTGGAAACTGTACCATTAACAGTGGCAAATGGTGTTTTGTTTCTGGCAAGAAAAAGCAAAATCTGCTTCTGTTATGGGTTTAAATGTAACAATGAGGAAGAGCCGATGAGGGGTTTCACTGTACTGTTTAATAATAATTACAGGGGAAGCCCGTGTCCCGAGTCAGTTACCCCCACCTGAGACCCAATCTCGACGCAAATACCCATTGACCATGCGAGTACCACTCTCAATCAGGACGTGGAGAGTGTGATGAACTGGGGAAAAGACTGGCTTGTTACTCTCAACCTAAAATGACCCACTTGTTATCTGTTTCTTGTTCAAGATCACCTTCTTTTCCGACCCTGTCTATGGATTCCTCACCTTTGCAGGAACTCCCTGTTATCTGTCTGCTTGGATTGGATATCAACTCAAACCTCAGCTGGGAAAAGTACATCTCTGATAGAGCTAAAAGCGTGTCACAGCAACTTGGCAGCTTTTTTTTGTGCTCAGCGATACCTTTCTCAAGCTGATATGCTCCATCTATACAAGGCCACTGTACGTCCTGTCATGGAGTATCATTGCCGTATTTGGGCTGGTGCGCCGGCCTGTCATCTTTCTCTTCTAGACAGAACCCAGCACCGTGCTGACATTCTGATGGGACAGGAGTTGGCACCATTCCTGGAACCTCTTTCAATCTGCCACTCTGTTGCTTCCTTGAGCCTTTTATACAGATATTTCCACGGAATGTGCTCTGAGTGTCTATCAGGTTGTTCTACCTGAGCATTCTTTCAGTCACTGAACACATCTGGCAGTTTCTTCCCATCCATACACGATATCTGTCCCAAGGAGTAAGACTATAATGTATTCTTCGTTTATTTTTCCCCACAAAGCATTACTTTGGAATGGCTTACCTGCATCCCGCTTTCCCCTCTATCTCAACTGACCTCGATTCAAGAGGAATGGCAATAGACTCCTCCTTTCTGTCTAATGTTGAATATCTATACTTGCCTTTGCGTAGGCCCCAGCTCGAGTGGCCTTAAAGGCTTTGTGTAGCAGGTGATATCTCATAAAAAGAAACATGGATGTGCATTGAGAATACATACCCCAATTGGCACCACCAAACCGTTTGGCACCAAAAGGTAACACGTTTGTAAAAGAGTAAGAACCCTGCGTCCGGAACAATTGACATCAGGTGTGAGAATCGAATCTGGGGCGATATCAGCAGCACCGCAAAAATTGTAAGGAGTGTAGGTTGCAATTGTGCTTCAAAGAATTATATAGCTATGTCAAGCCATGGTAAGCAGGACCTGGTGGGCCTACTTGAGGAGGATATGGAGAAGCTAATGGCCCAGGAAGCTGTATAGAAATGTGGCATTGTCGGAGATGTCCCACTCGTGACACACCCCAAACTCCACGTGTTCAACAATATTTTCACTGTCTGCTGCTTGGTAGGAAAATCATTCCAAACAGGAGAATTGCTGTTTATATTGACGTCATAAAGGACACAAACAACAGGCACAAATAACTAATTTAACGTGTGAGATAGAGTGATGTATTCGACACTGCGCAATGCCAGTAAATTTCAGAAAATGTTCAAAAGTGTATTTTACAATCTTTATTTTGTGTAAATTGAATTAAATACTTGAACACTGTTGAACACAAATCGCCATCTTGTTACTTCCACGAACCTCCAGTTTAGCATGACTTGAACATATTAAATAGGGTGGTGTATAAGGGTGATGTAGAAGACTGCTTCAATGTCGCTTAACAATGGAATTTTTCTTTTTAACAACATTTAACTTCATTATTAGCTCGCCTCGAACAAAGTTCCGGGGAGCTTATGTGGTGGCGCATCATCAGTCCGTCCATCCGTCCATCACTCCGTAAACAATTATCCTCAACCGCTGATTGGATTGTGAGCAAACTTGGCACAAATTACATTTGTTATGTGTTATGGGTCCCTCACCGATCTCCTGGGCTCGGTAAACCTCGGAACCCCGAGAGGAGCCCTGGCAGAAAAATATATTATTCTGTGTTGAAAATCAATAGTGAAACCACACTGATGATTAATAAATGAACAAACTGTATTAAAAATCACACACAGGAATAATGGTACAACAAATGGCAATTAAGAGTGCACTCTATATACCTTATTGCTTATGATGGTACCATCAAATAAAGCCAGATAACTCACTGCTCCCAGTGAAGGAAAAAGGACACTCCTCAATGTCTCTGTAACCTTTTCCAAGGCGAAGGTGATTTGCTCCAGCAGTCGCTAGAACAAAATCCAGTCGAAGCCCGAATCTCACTCTCCATTCGAGATTCGAATCGCGTGGAGGGGGCAATGGCGGTCGCCCCACCGAAACTGTACAAAGGCGCCCTCCAGAGGAGCACCTTCACAGCTCATTCAGCAAACCGCAATGTAGTTTGAGACGGAGCGGTCACACACACACATCCCCAACAGACGGTCGGATGTTGGGATAAAGCTGACGCGGAGCGAACCTTCGTAGGTGTTCGAAGCACGAGGTTCAAAATGCCCGACGGCTCATACTTGAGTCGATGCCACTAGGCGAGGATTCGGCGGAATCTCAGTGCCCAAAATCTGACTATGCAGATTTCTCAATTCCGGCGATAAACCCTATCGCAGGATGTCCTTTCAAGGAACTCAAAATTCCCCTCGCATCTTTCGTTAAACCACGGTCTCTATGGAGCCTCGAGGTCACGCGTCTTCTCCGACTTTGCTCGCCACGCCTCTTCTCGTCTTCCGGTTCTCGATCCGGTTTTTCTGTTTCATTTAAAATAAAATAAAATATTAACCCCTTTCCTTTTAACAACAACAACCGTTTCCTTTTAACAACAATAACCTTTTCCTTTAAACAACCATAACCATAATAATACATAGAACCCGAAATGTATCAAGTAGATGAAATCCACAACCACGGACGTGACAAATCCGTAACACTTCCCCCCCCACCCCCTCAATAAAGAAAGTTTGAACACAGCGAAAAGTTTCTTTGCATGCAAACTCTTTAAGCAAACAAAAATAAACTCACAACCCCAAAGCATCAGTGTGAGCAACAACAATCCATAGTTCTTAAAAATAAAGCAACAAAATTCCCCACAACCCCCAGAGATTTCCAAAGTTAATTCATTCTGGATAAAGCATCAGCCACGACATTGTCCCTGCCCTTTACATGTTCAATTTCCCAGTTGAACTCTTGCAAAACCAAACTCCATCTCATCAACCTCCCATTTTACTTTCAATTTCTTTTGAATGAAGGTTAAGGGTTGATCAAAAAAATCCAAAGTGAAGCAAATCGATAGCACCTTTTCCGGGAGGCCGAGCTAAGTATTCACGACATGGACGCCTTTAGGAACGTGGAGTTGATGGTTAGTCCGTGTAGGAAAGTTCACTACATGGACGCCTTTAGGAACGCGGCGTTCACGGTTAACCCGTGTAGGAACCTTGTCTCGGCTGCTCCGCAGCATTCAGTGCTTTAACTCTTTCTAACTTCCCTTATAATCACGGTTGGACCACTTGTCACTGTAGTCACGTGAATAACGGTCTCCTTCTCGGCCACTACCCTGATTAATCATTCCTTCGGGCGCTGCCGTAACTCTGGGAGCCTCCATAGTAATATCGACTGTGGCCACCACCAAAACTACCGCCACGTTTTCCTCTTCTGTAGCCCCCTCGACGCCTACGGCCTGCCCTCTCCACGGCTATGGTCCAACCATCCAAATCCTTGCCATTCCAATCCTTCTCTGCCACTTTGGCGTCTTTTGTGTTTTCAAATGTGACAAAGCCAAACCCTCTTGACCTTTGTGTTTCCCTGTCTTTTACCAGTCGCACTTCCAAAAGTGGTCCATATTGGCCGAAGACAGAGGTCAGAACCTCTTCCCTTGTTTTGAAGTTCAGTCCACCTACAAATAGCTTGCCAATATTGCCTCCATCCCTGACTGGTGCAGTGTTATTTTCCATACTGGACTTTTTAACAACCATCAGGTTACCAGAAACCTGACTACCGGCCAAATCATTCCCAATAACAACAGATACTCCCTCTACAGGAAGAGTGGCTTGTAGACCTACGGTGACTGATCCTGACACCAAATCAGACTCTAAATGGATAACATGCAGTGGAGCTCTCACACAGCCACCAATCCCCTGTAAACGAACACTACCACCAGTTGCCGTTTTCCCTGACAATGGCAAAATGCCTTCAAGCATTAACGATTGATGTGCTCCTGTGTCCCTCAATACCCTAACCTGTCTCTGGTTAGTCGAGTCTCCATCCAGTGACACAGACCCTCTGAAATAAATGGTTGGTGACCCTTTTGAGGGCAATTTTTTTTTACATTGGCCATTGCATTCGGAGTTGTACTAGTCTGACTCCGTTCTTGTTTTCCCTTTTTCAGAGCATAACATTGGGACATGAAGTGTCCAGGTTTATGGCAAAAAGCGCAAGTAGGCCCAGAGGAGAACCTCGTGGTCTGCCTCGAGCCCCCGGGAAGATAGGTCTGTCTTGGAACCGTAGTCTTCGGATTTCTAGAAGTTGTGGTGTCAGAATTTGACCACAAGAACCTGATACCAACTGTAAAGCATGGTGGTGGAAATATTATGGTTTGGGGCAGATTTGCTGCATCAGGGCCTGGGCAGCTCACCATCATAGAATCCACTATGAATTCTTAATTGTACCAGAGGGTGCTTGAGGATAATGTGAGGCCATCTGTCAGAAAGTTGAAGCTTAACCGATGGTGGACCTTGCAACATGACAATGACCCTAAACATACCAGTAAATCCACCAAGGAATGGCTGAAAATAAAGAAATGGAGGGTTCTGGAATGGCCAAGTCAAAGCCCGGATCTAAATCCCATCGAGATGTTGTGGGGTGATATGAAACGAGCTGTGCATGCAAGAAACCCCTCAAACATCACACAGCTGAAAGAATTCTGCATGGAGGAGTGGGCAAAAATTTCTCCCAGTCGATGTCAGACTGGTAGACAGTTATAAGAAACGCCTACTTGAGGTTGTTTCTGCCAAAGGGGGCAATACCACCTATTAGAGCCAAGGGTGTACTTACTTTTTTCACATGCGAAATTTGCATTCATGTTTATTTAAATTATACAATGGACTACAAAATGTAAATGTTTCATGATATTTGTTATATTATATCACCTTTATCTATCAATATTGTTGAAATGAAGATCAAATAGCTGTATGTTGAAATACGTTGAAAAAGTAAAAACTTTACATGGGGTGTACTTACTTTTTCACGTGACTGTCCATCCGTAGCATTATCTCGACATTTGGAAATGTATCCGCTACTTTCTTGTCCATCAACAGTTTGTAAAGGAAATGTTCTCTCCCTATGTTATCATCTTCGTATTCCAGTAAATGAGTGAAGAAGGCTGAAAACTGCACAAGTTCAACACCAAGTGTTTGATCTAGATCATCCTTGTACTCAGCAACCAATTTTGCTGCAGCTGCTTCGATTTCATCGCAGTCCAGTGATTCCAGTTCATGCAAGAAACCGAAAAGAGAACAGGTGTTTTCATAGGCTTCCAATTGTTGCTCCAATGAACTCAGAAACTGATCAATTACTGGAAGAAAATTCTGAACTCGAAATTTTCAGACAGTGAGAGTGCAGCTTCTTCTGATCGTCCATATGTGGAGGCCCCCTGGTTGTGGAGGCCCCTGGGCAACTGCCCAGCTTGCCCATTCATAAATCTGGCCCAGTCTCTATCTCTTTGCTGATGACTCCACTCTCTGCCGTTCCACAACTCAACCCTGAGATCGGCAGGTGGCATCCTCTTCACTCCCTACGGACTTGGACAAAATCACAAACTGGTCAAACAAGTGGAACATGTCTTTTAATTCTGACAAATCTCTCACTCTCACAAAGTCTCTCCAAAAAGACCATCTGGAAAACCCTCCCATTTACTTTCTCAACAATCCTCTCGAAGAAGATCTGTCACTCAAGCTTTTGGGTCTCACAATCTGCCATGATCTTTCCTGGGAAAACCACTTTTCTAAGATGGCCTCCAAAGACTGTCGCCGACTGGGCATCCTCCATCGTGTGACGTCCTTCCTTGGCACCTTTGATCTCCTCACCACATACAAAGCTTTCATCCACAGCTTGATGGAGTACTGCTCTCCCTTTTGGGTTGGTGCTCCTTTCCTAACACCTAGCTCGGTTTCACGCTGACGAAACCAGAGCTTTCAGAATCATTGGAATCTCCCGCGATGAAGCTGATTCTGATGGCCTTTCACTCGCTCACCGCAGACTGGTGGCCTTCTGTTGGTGGTCTTTCTGTCTTCTACCGTCTCCTATCTGGCCTAGGTCCCCCAGCACTGTCTGTGCTCTGTCCTCTAAATATTCCTTCAGGACGCACAAGATCTGCCTGTATTCCTCTTCTGATAAATCTGCCAAAATCAAGACTCTCTGCTCACCTTCACTCTTTCGTTCCTCTTTTCTCCCCCGTCTGGAACAAACTCCCACACTCTCTTCAATCCCACTCCTCCCTCCAGGTCTTTAAAACTGCTGTTCACCACCATCTCTTATCTTCCCCCATCCAAAACTTTGATCTTTTCTACCCCCGTTAATACACCCCAAATCCACCTCTTTCAATCTCCGACTTCATTGCTGAAATGCCTAGTATTGTCAATTTGTTTTATACGTTGTACCATCCCTTCCCTCCCCACCCCCAGCCCTCTCTCTTCCACAGATCTCTGGTGGTCCCCGTTCTCTACTGTTGTTTTGCTTGTTTGATTCGCTCTCTCTCTCCCCATCTTGTCTCCCGCTCCCTTCATTATGTTTTATTTGATATGTTTTGCGTTTAATGTTCGCTCTTACACAAGCCTCGATCTTACATACAAAAAAAGTCAAGCTTATGTGAGCAGGTCCTGGTGGCCTTACTTGAGATAGATATGGAGGAGCTCTTGGCCCAGGAAGCTGTATATGAATGTAACATTGTGGGAGAAGGACCAGGAGGGGAAGCAGGAGACGTGCCGATAGCGATTGAGGACCCAAGCCTCCCCCCTCTCAAACCCTCCCTCCCTCCTCTCCAACCCCCCCAACCCCCACCTCCCCACTCCTCCCCCTCCCAACCCCCCACCTCCACCTCCCCACCAGCCCCTGGAAAAGGCAGCACCAATAACACAGATTAGTGGGACACCATTGCCTTTGACTAGATAATGTTGTTTATTAGTCAACTAATGGCACAGGTGATGATTAAAATGCAGGAGGGACAAGGTGGCTGGCATTAGACATGACATGCATGCAAGGCAGGTAGAGGTAAAGGCTGATATGAAGGTTATGGGCAATGAGATAGCCGCAACGCTCAAGGCTGTATGGGGATAGGTGACTGAGCATGTGGATGGTGTCCACAACGAGATGGGGGCAGGTGAGGCTAGAATGATGGAGATAATTGTGATAAAAGAAGAGGTTTGTAGCGACCCATGGGTCCCCCAAGCAAGACCAGCATCAGAATCTCCTTGCTCCAGCCGGTGACGTCACCGGCGGGGAACCGCGGCACCAGGGTGGCTGGTCACGTGACCACCAAAGCGTGCCGCGCGTGCGGGTATATTCCGCTACACCTGTTGATCACGTGACCACTGAAGCACGCCTCGCCTGAGAGACGTGGCTTTCGGTTTCGGTTTCGGTTTCTGGTTGTGCTTTATAATGCAGCCCGATAAATGGGCTTTTCAGTGTTCCCGAGTTGGTTTTGATAATAAATCTCTTCTCGGACGAGTTTGTGTCTTGCCCGTCATTTTGTCCGTCTCATGCTGGAGCCCGGGCTCCTTCACTGGTGACCCCGACGTGATGGACACTGCAGTGTCCCTCAAGCTGCCCACCTTCTGGGAAACACATGCCGCCGTCTGGTTCACGCAGGCGGACTCCCAGTTTGCCCTGCGTGGCATAACGGAGGACGCCACCCGCTACCATTACATGGTCGCCGCGCTCGGCTCCACGACCGCCGCCCGCTCCCTGAGCTTCCTCCAGAACCCGCCCACTGACGGCAAGTACGACGCCATCAAGGCACTTCTGCTGGGCGCGTTCGCCCTCTCCCCGGCTGAGCGCGCACGACGCCTGCTCGACCTACCTGAGCTCGGCGATACGCGCCCGTCCGAGCGCATGGACTACATGCTCGCGTTGCTCGGCGAGCACCCCTCGGATTTCCTGTTTCAGGAGCTCTTTCTTCGCCAGCTCCCGGCCCCGGTACGGGTCGCCCTGGCAGGTACGACCATCGTAAACCCCCGTGACCTCGCCAAGGAGGCCGACAAGATCGCTTCGGCAAGCCAGCTCACCGGAGCGGCGAGCCAGCTCGTCGGGGTGGCAGCCGGGAGCCTTCCCGCCCACCCACCCGGTGCCCGCGACGCAGTTTCCTTCCCGGAGGCCGCCGGGCCGGCACGACTGGCAGTGCCGACGCCGCGTCACCCGGTCCCGACGCGTCGACCCGAGCCCCCACCGGACCCGGCCTGGTGCTATTTCCATGCCAGGTTTGGGCGGCAGGCCCGATCATGCCGACCCCCATGCACGTTCGGCAAGTTGGGAAACGGGCGAGCCGGCGTTCCCTCCCAGCAATGAACGCTGGCCCTTCCGGAAACCTGCTGTTCATCGTGGACCGAGCGTTGGGGCGACGCTTCCTCTGCGACACCGGCGCCCAGCTGAGCGTCATTCCCGCTTCGGCGGAGGACAGGCGGGCCGCCGTTTGCGGCCCCTCCTTGGTCGCGGCCAACGGCTCCGCCATCCGCACCTTCGGCCCACGCACCGTCGCCCTCCGCTTCGGCAGCCAGCTCTTTCACTGGGAGTTCGTGACGGCGGACGTCCCCATGGCTTTGCTCGGGGCCGATTTCCTGTGCGCCCACGGGCTGCTGGTCGACATGAAACGCCGGCGTCTCATCAACGCCGAGACTTTCAGCTCCCTGGCGTGCGCCTTGAGCCAGGCCGCGCACACCGAGTTTTCCTGCGCCCTCCCATTGGCGGATGACTTCGCACGTCTCCTCGCGGAGTTCCCGGCCCTCACGCGGCTGACGTTTTCGGCCATCGCGGTGCGGCACGGCATCGAGCATCACATCCCCACTACGGGCCCGCCGGTGTACGCCCGTGCTCGACGTCTCGACCCCGCCAAACTCGCTGTCACCAAGGCTGAGTTCACGACGCTGGGGCGCCTCGGCATCGTGCGGCGCTCCGACAGCGCCTGGGCCTCGCCGCTGCACATTGTCCCGAAGCCGGGGGGCGGATGGCGGCCATGCGGCGACTACCGCCGCCTCAACGATGCCCCTACCCCCGACAGGTACCCCGTCCCGCACATCCAGGATTTTTCTGCCCGGTTGGCGGTGCGGACCATTTTTTCTAAAGTGGACCTGATTCGGGGGTACCACCAGGTGCCCGTCCGCCCGGCCGACATCCCGAAGACGGCCGTGATCACACCTTTCAGCCTCTTCGAGTTCCTCCGGATGCCCTTCGGCCTCAAAAACGCGGCGCAGGCCTTCCAGCGCCTAATGGACGGCGGGCTGCATGACCTGCCGTTCCTCTTCACCTACCTGGACGACATCCTCGTCGCCAGCACGTCCAGAGCCGAGCACCTCCTCCACCTCCGGACGCTGTTCGGCTGCCTCAGCGAGCACGGCTTGATTGTCAACCCAGCCAAATGTCACTTTGGTGCGGCGACGATCGACCTTTTGGGCCACCGCATCACCCGGAACGGCGCTGTGCCGCTGCCGGCCAAAGTCGAGGCTATCGCCGCTTTCCCGCGCCCCCGCTCTGTCAAGGCGCTGCAGGAGTTCCTCGGGATGGTGAACTTCTATCACCGCTTCGTGCCCCGAGCGGCGCAACTCATGCGGCCCTTGTACACCGCCCTCCGCGGCCAGCCGGCGAAGCACGACGTCGTCTGGTCCACGGACATGGACGCGGCTTTTGCCGGCGCGAAACAGGCCCTCGCCAACGCCACGCTGCTGGCCCACCTGGTACCCCATGCCCCCATCGCCCTCACCATGGACACCTCCGACTACACCATGGGCGCGGTCCATGAACAATGGGTGAACGAGGCCTGGCAGCCGCTCGCGTTCTTCAGCCGGCAACTCCTGCCCAACGAGCTGAAGTACAGCATGTTCGACCGCGAGCTCCTCAGGCTGTACCTGGCCGTCCGCCATTTTCGCCACCTCCTGGAGGGCCGCCCATTCACGGCCTTTGTCGACCACAAGCCATTGATTTTCGCAATGGCCAAGGTCACGGAGCCGTGGTCGGCCCGCCAGCAGCGCCACCTCTCCGCCATGTCGGAATACACCACGGACATCCGGCACGTCGCCGGAAAGGACAACACCGTGGCCGACTGCCTTTCTCAGGCCGGCGCCAATGCCATCCACCTCGGCGTGGATTTCGCCCTGATGGCGACGGACCAGGCCACCGACGGCACGGTGCAGGCGCTCAGGGTGGCAGACACGGGCCTCCGCTTGGCTGACGTCCCCTTCGCGGGCACGGTCCTGCTTTGCGACGTCTCCCAAGGCCGACCGTGCCCCATCGTGCCGGTCTCCTGGTGGCGTCGCATTTTCGCTTCCCTCCACGACCTCTCGCACCCAGGCCGGAAGGCGTCCCAGAAGCTGGTGTCGGCACGCTTCGTCTGGCATGGGTTGCGATGGGATGTCCGTGACTGGGCCAACGCCTGCACAGCCTGCCAGCGGGCCAAGGTCCACCATCACACCCTGGCTTCGTTGGCTCCTTTCACTGTGCCCGAGCGGCGTTTCGACCATGTCCACGTGGACCTGGTGGGTCCCCTGCCCCCATCGCAGGGGTTCACCCACCTGCTCACCATGGTGGACAGGACCACCAGGTGGCCGGAGGCCGTGCCCCTCACCTCCACCACCACCGCCAACGTGGCGCAGGCGTTCATCGCCACCTGGGTCGCGCGCTTCGCCGCACCAGCGGACATCTAGTCCGACCGCGGCCCACAGTTCACCTCCGAACTTTGGGGCGTGGTCGCCCGCTCGTTGGGAGTCACGCTGCACTGCACCACGGCCTACCACCCCCAAGCCAACGGGTTGTGCGAGCGGTTTCACCGCTCCATGAAGGCCGCACTCATGGCCGGCCTCCAGGACGACGGGTGGGCCGACCGGCTCCCGTGGGTCCTTTTGGGCCTCCGCACGGCCCCCAAGGAGGACCTCCAGGTGTCCACCACCGAGCTGGTGTACGGCCAGACTCTCCGCGTCCCGGGCGAGTTCGTTCCCGACGCCACCAGCCCCTGGTCCGCCGCGCGCCAGCGCACGGACATCCAGGAGGCCGCCCAATGTTTCGCCCTGGTGCCAACGTCCCGCCACGGCGACCCCCACTCCTACGTCCCCCCAGCACTCCGCATGGCGGAGTACGTCTTTGTGCGCCACGACGCGCACCGGGGGCCGCTCCGGCCACCATACGACGGACCCTTCCGGGTCCTACGCTGGGACAACAAGTCCTTCATCATCAGCATCGGCGGCCGGGCGGACCGGATCTCGCTGGACCGCCTCAAACCGGCCGACATGGACGTCGGCCAGCCGCCACGGCTGGCTCTACCACCTCGGCGCGGCCGCCCCCCGTCCACTGCACCGTTTCGGTCGGGTCATCCGGACCCCCCTCAGGTTGACCTCCCTGGACCAAGTCCATTCTGGGGGGGCGTGTGTAGCGACCCATGGGTCCCCCAAGCAAGACCAGCATCAGAATCTCCCTACTCCAGCCGATGACGTCACCGGCGGGGAACCGCGGCGCCAGGGTGGCTGGTCACGTGACCACCAAAGCGTGCCGCGCGTGCGGGTATAATCCGCTACACCTGTTGATCACGTGACCACCGAAGCACACCTCGCCTGAGAGGCGTGGCTTTCGGTTTCGGTTTCGGTTTCTGGTTGTGCTTTATAATGCAGCCCGATAAACGGGCTTTTCAGTGTTCCCGAGTTGGTTTTGATAATACATCTCTTCTCGGACGAGTTTGTGTCTTGCCCGTCATTTTGTCCGTCTCATGCTGGAGCCCGGGCTCCTTCAGGTTAATGGATTTAAACAGGGAGTACAATGACTTGTGAATGAGCGAAAATAACTGAAGAAGCAAATCAGAAGTAATACAGGATCTAAGGGCAGCTCGAGAAATGCCCTTAGATTCTGTATTTGGACTTGAACAGCAGGAAGGATGTAAAAAGAGAAATGTTGGCAAGTAAGAAAATATTTAAAAATGGGACATAATGGCCGGACACAGAAGATAAAATAAATGGGACGAAGGATTAGAGACGAAAGAACGGAAAATGAAAGAAATATTTGAAGGCACTAAAGTAATCTCAAGCACAATAAGACAAGCGAGAGGGCAAATAATGTTGAGGAGGAGATCATGGAATATGAAGAAACAATGTGTGAAGATCGGGATAACACATGACAGGTGCAGGTGGAGAGGATATGAGCGATCAAAGAGGATCACGACGAGCTGAGGCTGTGTGAACTGGAGCAAATTCATGGTGTGAAAGGGTGTGTGCCGAGCTTGGGTGGAATAAAGAAGCTGGGGTTCCTTGGAGTGCCGAACCTGAGAGTAATGGAGTGTGTACCGTGAGCGTGCAGTGTGGAGTGCATGAACGAGCGATGGTACGGGTCATGCATCGATTCAGACGGGGGTAACCGTTAGCTTGACTGAGGGGAGGGGCGAGGTTACCGAGTGGGAAATATTTTAAATGTTAATATGTTCTCATCCTGTGCGCCGGGGATTAAAAAGAACAGGTTTGTAATCCGTACCGGTCCAAGGGAGGGTACATTTCAAGACACTCCTTGTCACTGTGTGTTAACGGTCTGTGTCGGGCAAAACGCCCGTATGCAGATGATTGAAAAAAAAATTCCCAAGAAACGGTGTGCTGCTGAGTGTGCGCGGCACAAATGCTGCATCCGGCACAATTGGCAAATTCAGCTGCGGGATCTCCGTGGAAAGGCTCATATCTAAAGTTGTGTGTGAACTGTCATGGAGAGACCCATGTGTGTGAATGGAGTGAGATTGATTGTGGAGTGGATCGTGTGAATAAATGGTGTGCGTGAGACGGCTGGTGTGTGTAAGTTGTGTACGCTGGGCCATGAGGCGATTTGGGGACGCACCACGTTGTGGTGAAGTGTTGTGGTTGTGGTGAAGGTTAGGGGCTGCGCATATGTGTGTGACGTCTGTGGGGGTTCCGCAGCGCGAGCAGTGGATGTGGAGAACACATCCGTGTTCCCGTCGGGAATCCGCCAAATGTGAGTGCGAACATTTAAATTCATTGGCAGGTTCCAGATGTGCGGCAGAACTTTCCCACAGAGGGGGAATTACATAGGATAGAACATTTAGTGCGGAAGCGGCTTAAAAGCTGGAACTCCAGAGCAATCGCTGCTGTTTGAACGTGTTGGGCACCCGAGGAGAAGCTGCCTACCTGTTCATGCCATGGAAGGATCACCTGCTGAGATAAATTGTCTTGCCAGGTTTGGCATTCTCAATCGGTGTCAGTCGTTACTTAACATCCCGTTAGGCCGCGAAGCTAGTTCAGAGGTCGGTGAGAGTCCGAGAAATTCCAGAAAATGTTTTAAATAATTTTTCAATCTTTATTTCATGGAAATTGAATTAAATACTTAAACACTGTTGAATACAAATCGCCGCCTTGTTATTTCCACTAACCTAAAGGTTAGCATGCTTCAACAGCGCTTAACATCCGGAATTTTTATTTTTAACAATATTTAACTTCATGATTAGTTCACCTGGAACGATTTTCCGGGGAGCTAATGTGATGGTGCGTCATCAGTCCGTCCATACGTCCATTTTTCCATAAACACTTGCAACTTTTTCTCCTCAACCGCTGATTGAATTGTGACGAAACTTGGCACAAATAATATTATTATTTTGTGACTAAAGTTTTCCACGGCATTAAAAAATTGGGTCTTCCGGGAGTCAAAGTGGATCCATGTTTAACGCCCCCAAAATAGGAAGTAGCTTTTGACTGAAATTACACACACTATTTTGATGAAACTCGACCACAACCGTCATCACCTTTGATGTACCAATGTTTGTTCATGGCACGTAGAAAATCGAAGTCTAAGGGGCTCAATGGGAGGGGGGGGGGGGTGGTGGGGGAGGGGCAAGTGTGTCGAGGTTTGACCCCTCAAAATAGATATATGCTTTATTCTCTGAAACTACACACACAATTTTGATGCCACTTGACCACAACCTTCACCACCCGTGCTGTAACAAAGTTTGTTCATGGCATTAAAAAAAATCTGCCCCTTTGGGGTTGTGCAGGGGGCAGGGTCTGCCCTCCAAAATAGGTATTTGCTTTCTTCACAGAAACTACACATCCAATTCCAATAAAACTTGACCACAACATTATGTTCATCACCCATGATGTACCAACGTTTTTTCCCAGCATTTACAAAAATGGGGTCTAAGGTAGTCTATGGGGATTGGGGGGGGGGGGGGGGGGAGGTGGATGGAGGTTGATTTTTCTTTTGTTTGTTTAAAGTCTTATGATGACGTTTGTATGATTGTACATGCTGCCCTGTCCTCCAGCATCCATTCAAATTGGTTAAAAATGCCCTGATATGGTTTAAAACACCTTTATTCAGTGTCGTATACTGTTTATTCTACCAGATGAGCACCCGGGGGTGTTGCCCCTCTGTTTATATTTCGATGGAAGTATACATTTCATGACGTAACATGTTCTATGATCTCTCAAGATGGATCTCAGTCTCATTTCCCTCCAAACTACTGACGCTGATTTGTACACAGGTGATGTCTATCCTGTAAATGTGGAAGGCAGACAACACAACAATGATTCATCTGTCACAGAAGATTCAAAATGTGCTTCGACAAAGAAAGGTTCAGATGACATTCACATGACAAACGGAAGTGCTGCCTGTTTTGCAACTGGTGAGTGGAAACGTAAAAAATTAACTTTGCAGAAGAGATCTTTTGTGTTGAGAAAATATTAAATTTTTGGAAAAGTGTTAAATATTTAGCATTTTGATTTTGACAAAAAAAAAGAAAATTGTTGTGTTTTTTCTTTCTGTAGAACAATCCAGAAGTAATAAGGGACAAACAAGGTCCAGGCGCAGCTTGACAGTGAAGAAGAAGCCTTTTTTGAAGAAAGAATCACGAGATCAAGACTCACTTCCTATAAAATACAAGTGCATGTCTGGGCCTCACAACACCAAGATTAATATTAAATTGAACAAACACAAAAGGGTTGTAGAAAGGGGAATACGTTACAAGTGTAATGTATGCAGAATGGATTTTGCTTCAACGAATAACATCAAAATACACAGGAGGATTCATACAGGAAAACACCCCCACAAGTGCTCTGTCTGTGATGAAGGTTTCTTGGCAAAAAGCAATTTGAAGAAACATAGGAGGATCCATACAGGAGAGCGACCTTACAAATGCTCGATATGTGATAAAGGTTTCTCTCGAAAAAACAGTTTGAAATTACATATGAGGATCCATACAGGAGAGCAACCTTACAAATGCTCGATATGTGATAAAGGTTTCTCTCGAAAAAACATTTTGAAATTACATATGAGGATCCATACAGGAGAGCAACCTTACAAATGCTCGATATGTGATAAAGGTTTCTCTCGAAAAGACAGTTTGAAATTACATATGAGGATCCATACAGGAGAGCAACCTTACAAATGCTCGATATGTGATAAAGGTTTCTCTCAAAAAGGCAATTTGAAACCACATATGAGGATCCATACAGGAGAGCAACCTTACAAATGCTCGATATGTGATAAAGGTTTCTCTCGAAAAGACAGTTTGAAATTACATATGAGGATCCATACAGGAGAGCAACCTTACAAATGCTCGATATGTGATAAAGGTTTCTCTCAAAACAGCCATTTGAAATTACATATGAGGAACCATACAGGAGAGCAACCTCAAAAATGCTCGATATGTGATAAAGGTTTCTCTCAAAAAGACAGTTTTAAATTACATATGAGGATCCATACAGGAGAGCAACCTCACAAATGCTCGATATGTGATAAAGGTTTCTCTCGAAAACACAGTTTGAAATTACATATGAGGATCCATTCAGGATAACAACCTTACAAATGCCCGATAGGTGATAAAGGTTTCTCTCAAAAAGGCAATTTGAAATTACATATGAGGATCCATACAGGAGAGCTGAAATCTGTAATACCAGGATATGAAAAATGAGATGAAGAGGATTTGGAAATTGAAGAAATCTGAAATTGTACCAGTGATAGTCAGAGCAACAGGGAATCCGGATGATCAAGAAAATCCCAAAGAAGTACTTATAAAGCATTCCGGGGAATATCATGACAAAGAATCTGCAGGTGGAAGCTGTCAGAGGTTCAGTGAGGATTCTGAAACGAGCTCTTGGACCAAAGCTATGAGAACGAAGTTTCACAAACTGGTTAATGAAAAAGAATCCTTTACCGAAAAAGGAGGTGGAGATTTTGAGTTCTGGGAGAATTTTTTGTTTTTTGTTTTTTTGTATACAAGATCGACGCTCGTGAAAGAGCGAACATTAATCACACAGAAAGGCAAACCGACACATAAAACATATAACATCGGGAGCGGTAGACAAGATGGGGAGAGAGGGGGAAGAACACAAACACAACATTTGAGAGCAGGGACCGAGAGACATGGAGACATCGAGAGATCTGTGGGAGGGAGAGGGCTTTGGGGGGGAGGCATGGGAAGGGGGGGTGGGAGAGGTATAAAACATATGGACACTGCCAGGACTTCCAGGAAAGAAGTTGGAATTTCAAACAAGGTGGATCTGGGGTGAATTATTGGGGGTAGAAAAGATCAAGGTTTTGGATGGGGGAAGATAAGAGATGGTGGTGAACAGCTGTTTTAAAGACCTGGAGGGAGGAGTGGGATTGAAGGGAGTGTTGGAGTTTGTTCCAGAGGCGGGAGAAAAGAGGAATGAAAGAGTGAAGGTGAGCAGAGAGCCGAGATTTCAGCAGTTTTACCATCAGAGGGTTGCTGGCAGATCTTGTGCGACCTGTAGGAATATTTGGGGGACAGAGCGCAACGAGAGCTGGGGGAGCAAGGCCGGAGAGGAGTCGGTAGAAGACAGAAAGACCACCTACCTGCCTGCGGTGAGTGAGTGAAAGGCCCTCAGAGATAGCTTCATCGCGAGAGATTCCAATGATTCTGAAAGCTTTGGTTTCAACAGCGTGAAGGCCGAGCTAGGTGTGAGGCAGGAGCACCGGCCCATAGGGGAGAACAGTATTCCATTGAGCTGCGGATGAAAGCCTTGTATGTGTTGAGGAGCTGAGGTGTGTCTCGGAAGGACTTCGCACGACGGAGGATGCCCAGTCGGCGACTTGCTTTGGAGGCCAGCTTGGAAATGTGGTTTTCCCAAGAAAGATCATGGCAGATAGTGAGACCCAAAAGCTTGAGCGACAGAACTTCTTGGAGAGGATTGTTGAGAAATTAGATGGGAGGGTTGTCCAGTCGATCTTTTCGGAGAGACAGAGTAAGATTGTGAGATTTGTCAGGATTGAAAGACATGTTCCACTTGTTTGACCAGACTGTGATTTTGTCCAGGTCTTCAGAGAGTGAGCAGACTGCCGATCTGAGGGAAGAGGAATGGAGCGGCAGAGAGTGGAGTCATCAGCAAAGAGATAGAGAGGATTTTCCAGAGAGTCAGAGAGATCATTGATAAAGACCAGAAAAAGCACAGGGCCCAGCACACTGCCTTGGGGAACTCCAGCCTGAACAGGAAGGGCCACATGAGAGAAATCCATTCAGGGCCACACGTTGACTACGACCAGAGAGGAAGTCCGCAAGCCATGCATGGAGATTTCCATGGATACCATAGGAGGAGAGTTTGGTGAGCAGAGCTGGGTGCCAGACTGTATCAAAGGCATGTGATATGTCAAGGGAGACAGCTCTGATTTCCTGTTTGGCATTGAGGACCTCCATCCATTGTTGCGACAGCAGAAGCAGCATGTCCAGATTAGAGTGACCTGGTCTGAAACCAAATTGATGATCAGAGATCAAGCCATTGGAGAAGAGGAAAGATTTCATATCCGAAGCAATGATGGATTCCATGACTTTGCTGATAATTGGGAGCAGGCTGATTGGTCTGTAGTTGCAAGGATCTGTTTTTGCACCTTTTTTGTGTAAAGCGGTAATGTTTGCTGATTTCCAGGATGCTGGCAGATGACCTTGAGCAAAAGATAGGGTTAAAAGAACAGAGAGAGGATGAGATAGAGCGGCAGAGCAGGATTTTAGGACCCGTGGGCTGATGCCGTCTGGTCCAGTTGCAGAATCAGAGTCGAGGTTAGACAAAAACTCCTCCACCTTGTCAGGAGAGAAGGACACAGAGTCCAGGAGCAGTTGGGTTCGACTGGGAAAGGTGGGAACAGAGAGAGATGGGTTTGGGACTAAAGATTTTGAGGTAAACACAGAGTTGAGGCATTCGGCTTTGTCACGTGCGATGTCAACTGTCTGGCCATTTGAGGTAAGGGAGGGGATGGAGGGGGAACAAACACCAGAAACGGATTTGACCAGACACCACCAGGATTTGGAGGAAGGAGACAGGTTTGAGAGTTCATTCTTGAGTGAGGGGAGATAGTGCTTCCTGGCACTCCTGAGGGTAGACACACACTTGTTCCGAGCTTGGTGGAAGGAACTGAGATTGCCTTCAGTTGGATTAGCCTTCCAAGAGGCAAAGGCAAGTTGTTTCAGGGCAACTGCCTCACCACAAGATTCAGTGTACCATGGACGGGAGGAAGGGTAAGACAACTGAAGACGAGATGGGATAAATCTGTGCATGAGAGAGAGCAGTTTGCTTTGGAAGAATTCCCAGGAAGAATTGATGTCAGAGGCAGTGGAGATGGGAGACCAATCCAGACGATTGATGGCTGCTTGAAGACCGTGCAAGTCGGCCTGAGTGAAATGCCAGACTTGTCGACGCTGAGGAGGCTCTCTGAGAATGGCCAGAGAGATGTCCACTTTGACAAGCACATGATCAGAAGAACCGATTGGAGCAGAAGAAGAGCAACAGACATTAGCAGGGAAGTTTGTCATAATCAAGTCTAGAAGAGAAGATACTCCATTGGCTGAGATCCGGGTCGGGAAATTGACAGATTGTGTCAATCCCAGTGAGTCACAGCAGTCCTTTGCTGAGGTGCCATGACTGGTGAGAGAGGAACCCACACCCAACCAGGTGGCATGATGACCATTGAAGTCACCACATATGAGGAAGAGAGAGTTGGGATGAGTGGATAGAAGTTGGTCCATGTTGTCAGACAGTGAAATGTAAATGGAGTCATCACTATTTGGGGGACATATGAACATCATTATTTGTGCAGAACACATATGAACAAAAGGTGGGAGCGGAGAGGAAGCCGTAGCCAGAGGTACTCCTGGGGGTGAGGAGGAGAGAGGGCAGTGCAAGGAGAGTGAGGAAGAGAGTTTTTGATAAAGATAGCCACCCCACCACCAGGACGAGGCTCAGGTCTATCGTACCGGAGGAGGGAGTAACCAGGAAGAGATATTAAGGAATCAGAGACATCTTGAAGGAGGAAAGTCTCTGTTAAGCAGATCAAGTCTGGATTGTCAGAAGCAACCTCTATGGAGAGATCAATCAGGTTTGAGCGAAGGCCCCGGATGTTTGAGGTCCATACCGTTATGAAGAGAGAGGGGGAGCATCGGGTACAGGACAGGGGAGGGGAGGAGTAGGATAAGATGAAGGATGAGTGGGGGAGGTAGGGAGAGCAGTTGATAGTGTGGCAGAGATTACAACTTCCTTCCACCTTCTAAATAAAACCGGTCTGTGGAGATAACAACCAACGAGAGCATCCGTACAAATAGACCATGGGCCGGGTCCACTAATTCTGCTTGGTTTTCGAATTCCGTGGTCTACGATGAGAAGTATCTGCATATGTGCTTGATATGTTTAATAAGTGTATATGAACCATTAATGAAATGTTCCCATGTTCGAAATTTACACATTAATGAGCAACGGCCAAAAACAAAGACGAAGTTAAACTCCGTTGGTGAGGACTTCCTTTTCCCTAGCAACGGTTGCATAGATGCTTCTAAATCGAGATTTTGAGCATTGCAATCCTCTGATCATGCAAATGTATGATTTTGCAAATCATCTGATGTTATCAGATATTATTTTGTGGATTATTTCATGTACATAATTCCTATTGGTGTCCGTTGCTATGGTAAAAAATATCCCTCGCAACCAATATTTCACAAACTGCTTGTATGCATCAATTGATTCACTAAAAGTATAAATCTGCCCTGTAAATTAGACTAGCCAGGCTCGAAACATACTGGTATACTTTGGGGACTCGTGATCCCACCCCATATCCCTATATTTATAACTTGGAATACAAAAATGAATCATTAAAGAAACAAATATTTCAAAAAAACCGAAATAATTATCACATATACTTTAATGGGTATTTATATTTGTGTCGTATCCCCATACTACCTTTCTCTATTTTTGTCCTCTTGAGATATACAGACACACAGACACACATAAACACACACATACTTTTACACACATGACACGTGCACATCCATATCATTCTTTTTTATATTCCAAATGATCCTTAATCACTCTTCTTTCTTGTAAATATTTCCTGTTTCCTTCCCCTTTCTCTCCATTTAACACACACACACACACACACACACACACACACACACACACACACACACACACACACACACACAGACATGCACTTACACACACACACACACACACACACACACACACACACACACATATGCACACCCATGCAGACACACACATGCACATGCACTCATTTTAAAAGTCACATTTTTCATAATCTTAATTCATCCTCTCTCTCTCTCTGACTCTCTTCCCCTCCCTCCTCTCTCTCTCTCACCCTCCCCCCCCCCCCCCCTCCTCTCTCTCTCTCATTCTCTCTCAAGCTGTGTGCATCCCTATCTGAAACGGCACTAAATAATGGCAAAAGCCACTGAAATATACCATTTATGTTCAGTTTATAAACGGCTCGTGTGTTTCACAAATTCTCTTTGACATGCATATGATATTGCGTATAACAAGTCTTGATGTAAACAAGTTTGTATGAGGACATCATGGTTTGAATCATTATACAAACATGCAACTCCTCCAATTCCTCTGTCTATCCGCAAGTTAGTGCACATTAAGTATTGTACATAAAATTTGGTTCAATAATAATTGGGAAAGGATAGATATTGTACTTGGTATGCATATTCATTGTAATTTTTCATATGAAAATCCGACCCTACAGCACAAAAGTTCACATTCTTAAACTACATTCTTTTTGCTTTACCCTGCAGTATAAACTGTTGTCGGCGAAATGAAAACACAGGTATAATCTTCCAAAGCAAAACTTTGGAATGAATCCCAAGCCCTCTCCCTCCCACAGATCTCTCGATGTCCCTGCTCTCAAATGTTGTGTTTGTGTCCTCCCCCCTCTCTCCCCATCTTGTCTTCCGCTCCCCTTATTATATGTTTTTTTATGTCGGTTTGACTTTTTGTGTGATTTTTGTTAGCTCCTTCACGAGCCTCGATCTTGGAGACCAAAAAAAAAAAGAAATATGCATAATTTCCCAGTCTTACATTCATCTGAAATACAAAATTTTGTATTAATTAATCTTTCATTTTCAAATGGATATGACCCCATTCTTTAGAAAGTGGAAAAACCCTTTGTTGTAAAATGAAGAAAAAAGAACAAAAACGCAGAGATTTTTCTTGATACAATAACATAATGCATACCTGTCAATCATATTTGTGCATTCAGTAGCAAAACATCAAAATAAATCAATGACTAATGGACTCAAGTTATAAAAACCCACAGAGTACAAGGAAATAATTAAGCATCTTCATCTGATTCCAGAGTGTCAATTTCTTCCTCAATCTGGATCAAGTCAGGAACAGATACCTGATTTGCACAGACTTTAGATGAACACAAATCAGTACAGGGAAGCTTGTTGAGCAAACAAGAGCACCGCCCTCGAGTACATTGTGTCTTCTTGCAAGAGCAATGGGCAAGTTCCATTGCACTTGATGGTGCTGGGGGAAGACCCATCCAGTCTATGGTGAGCAAACCATCATCAATATCCAAACCAGACATCTCGGTTCTTTGGTGATGATATTTCTGGTTTGCTGATAAGGCACATTTTGTGAATGGCGGCTTGGGAGTTTGCTCGCTATATGTGCTTGTGCAGAGCATCTCTGTTTGGAGGCAAGCTTTTCTCTCCACAGCTCCGAGTCTTGAACATTCTGCATCTTGCTTCATTTACATCACGACAGCCCTTCTGCCCATAGAGTTCACAGGTGTATGCTTCGATGTCTTCTTGCAAGGATGGTGGTACTGTAAACGTCATGCCAAGCTTTTCAAATGTGGATCAGTGGTCTTTACTTGATGTGAAGATCTTTGCAGATTTTGGTTTACTATTACCATACAAAGCACTCACTGTGTCGCATCCAGTAAAACAATGAAATCCTATTAACGCAGAACAAACTTCTTTCCTGAAATGGTCAATTATGTGACAGACAAAAATTGTGTGTGTATTACTTCCTCTGCCTGTGTGGAAGTAGACCTCTGCATCTATGTCCTTGCAAAATGCCACACATAGTACCAAGACATCGGTGTCTGGACTGATGATGATGATGTGATCACTGTTATTACAGCGTACAAAGAGTGTAGTAGAAGTCTCGTATCGGCTTCTTGTGTTGAGAACAGACTTTGGATTTGCAAAACTTCCTCATCATTGCCATGCTTTCCAATAGAATGACACTCAATGCAATGTCCAACAACAATTGTGATGTAATCAATCAGCTTCCCAGTCTTGCACCACTGTTTGAACAGAAACTGGAGCAGATTTTCCTTGTTGTCACCACAAGATCGAAACATGGACCATTGTTTTGGAGTCCTCTGATCAGGAGAAAATATTTCAGTGATCTTGGTCCCTCCCTCTGCTCATCTTCCTCTTTCAGCATTCTTTATGCTGCCAGACATGTATCTGTCTGGAACAAAGTGCACAACTTTGGACTTGTTCATCTTTGCCTGTTTCACAAGGACTTTCAACATTTCATCAGCAAACTGTCCAAATGTTGGCTGTGGTTTGAAGACTGATGAGTGCCGTCGAATCCCATACGCACATTGGGCCAAATGGGATCTCCTCAACTGATCCCTCCAGGAAGTGCATGAGTTTGTCTTAGTTGGTTTTCACAGGAGAGCCATCATGGTTTGCCAGTGGTGCAGGAAATGGACCCAATGAATGAACCAGCATCTCTTTGATGTCAACCTTTCTCACTGAACCAACAACAATCAGCCTGCGGACAGATCCTGGTCAGCTATCAAGGCGATTTCTTTACCCTTCACTTTTGTTATGGTGGACTTATCTGTATCCTTGAAAGTCTTCAGCTTCATCTTCGTCGTGGTGTCATGAAAACCAATATCATTTGATTGAAGTCTCTTCTGGCAGAATGTTGTGAAGGCAACTTCACCTTTTTCCTTAGCCTCATGAAGGTCTGTTCTGTCTAAATCAACATGGGCCCGACATGAAGTGTGAGGACCAACCAACGCCATCTCCTGACAATTTCTCGTAATGGCAGTACTTTCATATTTTAATAATGTCCATCTGTGCACTGCACCCTTCTTGAGTGTGAATCCAGTCACTCCTCTTTTTGTCTTGGAGTCTCGGTTTGCAGTTTGCTCAATTATTTGGTCACAACCAATTTGAGCAAACCCATGCTTCTGTTGTGTTTGTGCAACAAAATTCCCAGCTTGAAACTCTGCATAGATGTCAGGGTGACTCTGTCTCAAGCAGCACATCTCAAACCAATACGATGTCAGATACCTTGTGTTGTGGAAATCAATCAAGTCACAACTTTAGTCCATCTGTTGGTTTAATTCCATTAAGACCTTTGACATCATTCTGCAAATACAGGGATGCAATAGAAATAAGGTTCGGCTTCACATAGGTCAATCCACAATATCATTCAATGAAAGCAAGCGTAATATTCTATGCGGTACGTACCGTTAACGAGTCTACTAGTCAATGTAACATGTCACAGGAGAAGACGCCTAGAGCAGCGGCCGCATCGGGTCTTATAGTCGCGCCCCCCCTAGCGGTGTCAGCGTGCAGCGAGCATCACCTGGGTTCAGCATTAACATCCACCAACTAATGGCGACAGACAGAACGCTCAGTTTAACGTCCATCCAAGGGACAGCACACATCGTAGGAATCGCCCTGTCGTGAGGAATCGCCCTGCATGTGAAACACCGGGATGACAGTTTATAGTTGGGTCAGGATTCAAACGCAGGCTAGACAACTCAGAGGCGAGTGTGCATACCTATAGGCCATCCTATCACCCAAAGTGTAAAATGCAAACAGTCAATACTATTAATGCTATTTAAAAGTCTCGCATCCATGCATCATTAATTTCATCTGGTGGATTTGTCTATCTGGTGTAAGATTTTTTTTTTTTTTTGTGTACAAGATCGAGGCTCATGTAAGAGCTAACATTAATCACATAAAAACAAACTGACACATAAAACATATTATAAAGGGAGCGGGAGACAAGATGGAGAGAGAGAAGGAAGCACACAAGTACAACAGTAGAGAACAGGCACATCGGGAGATCTGTGGGAGGGAGAGGGCTTGGCGGGAGGGGACATGGGAAGGGGGGGAGGGGTGGGTGGGAGAGATATAAAACACTTGGACACTGCTCGGACTTCAAGGAAAGAAGTCGGTATTTCAAAAAAGTCCATCAAAATAAAAAAAAGATGGAAGATGGAGTAAACACAACTGTCAACACATTTTCTTGTTAAAATTGCTAAAGTAATATCTGTATTATTTGTGGCAATTAATGTCACTGCAACTCATTATCATCCTCGTCATTTTCATTCACGTGTAAGTATTCAAAATGTTCTCCTTTTTTCTCTTCCGTCTTGCACTTCCACAATGCTGTGCTCACCATGTTCAACTGTTTGCAGGAGCAATGAAATAATGCACAATTACTTCTGCAACAGTTACGTCATACCTAAACAATAACAGCCCATAGGCCAGAATCCACATTTGTGACAACTGGAGATTACACTTCCCCTGTTCAATCCACCCATACTGAGTCAGGCCTGGCAGATTAGGCGGAGCAGTGTCAGCAGGGACCTCGGAGTGGTAGAAGGACACGGAGGCAGAATTTATTTGAGGACAAAAAAATAAAAAGAATCGTACAGAAAGGGTGAAAGTGGACCGTGGGAAATTAAAACATACCGACCCCGAGCATTGAACTAGGGAAAGTTAGAATTGTCATCTTTCAACAACAAATTCAGACAAAAATAACTTACAAATTTGCCTCCTTCCAGCAAAGTCGTAATAATTTTTGTAACTCTCACATGCCTTATCTTTCCTTAATACATTTTCAATGGATTCATATAGGTGCTTTTTATAGGAGTCATTAGCCCTATAGCTCTTGGGCAGCCAGTTCATTGTGGTCAATTAATTGTACATATTAAAGCGCGGCGTTACGCGCGCTGCTTGTGAGCAAGGAGGAAGCGGACAAGCGGTAACATATAAACGTCTTTATTGTAAGACTACACTGTAACACTGAACTCCTCCGGGCTGGTCGCCCGGTGTATATCATGAGGCCACGCCTACCCCTCGGGCGTGGCCACCGCCCACTTGGTGCGTGGAATGATGTCACCACGCCAGTGGGCTTTTGTGTCCGCCACACGCGCCCCCCCAGAATTCCCGCGCACCTGGAGGGCCAGTTTGCAGGGCAGACGAATGACCCGGCCGAAGCGCCCCCTGGCGATCGGCGGCGTCCGGGGTGCAGGGATACGAGGTGGGATGCCCCTGGCTGCCCCTGGGATGGGTGCAGGACCGGGGGGCGCCGTGGCGGCGGGGCTGGGCGGTGCCGGGGGTCCGCCCGCAGGAGGGCGGCCCCGACGTGGGGGTCGGGCCACTGGCGGTGGATGGTCCACATCGAGGTGGGCCGGCTTGAGGCGGTCTACCGAAACGCGGTCAGGAGTACCGCCGATGTCCAGGGTGAAGTGCTTCGCCCCGGTCTCCAGCACGCGGAAAGGCCCGTCGTACGGGGGCCGCAGTGGTGTCCGATGGGCATCGTGGCGGACGAAGACGTACTCCGCCGTGCGAAGCTCCGGGGCGACGTGCGTCGGTGGGTGCCCGTGGCATGCCGTTGGCACCGGGGCGAACCTCTGGGCGGTCTCTTGCAGAGCGGAGCGCTGCTGTGCCGCGGACCATGGTGCCGTGGAGTCGGGGAGGAACTCGCCCGGCACCCGCAGCGGTTGCCCGAAGACCAACTCCGCCGCGGATGCGCGCAGGTCCTCCTTGGGCGCCGTCCGGAGGCCCAGCAGGACCCAGGGGAGCCTGTCGACCCAGCCGCCGTCGCGGAGGGTGGCCCGGAGCGCGGCCTTCAATGAGCGGTGAAATCGCTCACACAGGCCGTTAGCCTGGGGGTGGTAGGCCGTGGTTCGGTGCAGCCGGACCCCGAGCCCCTGCGCAACCGCCCCCCAGAGCTCCGAGGTGAACTGGGGGCCGCGGTCGGATGAGATGTCTGAGGGGGCGCCGAACCGGGCGACCCAGGTGGCGATGAAAGCCTGCGCGACATCGGCCGCCGTTGTCGACGCCAAGGGCACGGCCTCCGGCCACCGGGTGGTGCGGTCCACCATGGTGAGGACGTAGGTGAAACCCCGCGAGGGGGGCAGAGGTCCCACCAGGTCCACGTGGACGTGGTCAAACCGGCGTTCCGGCACCGTGAACGGGGCCAACGGGGCCTGGGTGTGCCGGTGCACCTTGGCGCGCTGGCACGCGAGGCACGTCCTGGCCCAGCCGCGGACGGCCTTCCGGAGGCCATGCCAGACGAACTTGTCGGCGATCAGCCTTTGGGAGGCCCTCTCGCCCGGGTGGGACAGGCCGTGGATGGCGTCAAACACCTGGCGCTGCCAGCCCGCGGGCACAATGGGGCGAGGACGCCCGAGGGAGACGTCGCACAAGAGGGCCGCGCCCGCGCCGTCGAACGGCACCTCGGTGACGCGGAGGCCCGTGACGGCGGTCCGCAAGGCCTGGACGTCGGGGTCAGCGGCCTGGTCCGCTGCCATCCGGGCATAGTCGATGCCGAGGTGGACTGCGTGGGCGACGGCCCGGGAAAGGCAATCCGCCACCGGGTTGTCCTTGCCCGCGACGTGCTGGATGTCCGTCGTGTACTCGGACACGGCCGAGAGGTGACGCTGCTGCCGGGCCGACCACGGCTCGGTGACCTTGCCCATCGCGAAGATCAGCAGCTTGTGGTCGACGAAGGCAGTGAACGCCCGGCCCTCGAGCAGATGGCGGAAGTGCCTGACCGCCAAGTGAAGTCCGAGCAACTCGCGGTCGAAGGTACTGTAACGGCGTTCGGGCGGGCGAAGCTGCCGGCTAAAGAACGCCAGCGGTTGCCAAGCTCCACGCACCCATTGCTCGTGCACCGCGCCCACCGCGTAGTCCGAGGCATCGGTGGTGAGGGCGATCGGTGCATCGGGCGCCGGGTGCGCGAGCATGGTGGCGTTAGCCAAGGCGAGCTTCGCGCCCGTGAACGCCGTGTCCATCTGCTCGGTCCAGGTAACGTCGCCTTTGCCCGGCTTACCTCGGAGAGCTTCATGCAGGGGGCGCAGGAGCTGGGCGATACGGGGCAGGAACCGATGGTAAAAGTTCACCATGCCCAGGAACTCCTGCAGCCCTCTGATCGTGCGGGGGCGCGGAAACCCCTTCACCGCCTCCACCTTGGCTGGCAGGGGGACGGCGCCGTGCCTGGTGACACGGTGCCCCAGAAAATCGATTGTGGCGGCGCCGAACCGGCACTTTGCGGGGTTCACAATCAGGCCATGCTGGCCCAGGCGTTCGAAGAGCGTGCGGAGGTGGCGTAGGTGCTCTTCGCGGGACGCGCTGGCGACGAGGATATCGTCCAGGTAGACGTAGACAAAATCCAAGTCGCGCAGGATGCTGTCCATCAGTCGCTGGAACGCCTGAGCCGCATTCTTCAGACCGAAGGGCATGCGCAGGAACTCGAAGAGTCCGAATGGCGTGATGACCGCCGTCTTCGGGACGTCCTCCGGCCTGACGGGGACCTGATGGTAGCCGCGTATGAGGTCCACCTTCGAGAAGAAGGACCTGCCCGCCAAACGGGCGGAAAAGTCCTGAATGTGGGGGACGGGGTAGCGGTCGGGAGTCGTGGCGTCATTGAGACGGCGATAGTCCCCGCACGGTCGCCATCCCCCGCCGGGCTTCGGCACGATGTGCAGCGGCGACGCCCAAGCGCTCTCTGAGCGCCGATCGATGCCGAGTCGCTCCAGGGTAGCGAACTCCGCTTTTGCCACCGCCAGCTTCGTCGGCTCGAGGCGGCGTGCCCGGGCGTAGACCGGTGGCCCGACGGTGGGGATGTGATGGGCCACCCCGTGCTTGACGGCCCCCGCCGAGAAGGTGGGCCGCATGAGGGCCGGGAAGCCGGCGAGGAGGCGGGTGAATGCGTCCGCTGCCGGAAGCGTACAGACCAACGTGGCCGGAACCGAATCGTTCGGCAAGCCGCTTGGCAAGCCGCTCGTTGAGCTAGGCAACGCACAAGCGAGCGAGCTGAACGTCTCGGCCTGGACAAGCCGTCTGCGCTTGACGTCGACCAGGAGCCCATTAGCGCACAGGAAGTCCGCGCCAAGCAGTGCCATGGGCACGTCGGCGGTGACGAACGTCCATCGGAAAACCTGCCCTCCAAACCGCAGAGAGAGGCAGCGTTTTCCGTACTTCCGGATGGGCGTCCCGTTCGCGGCAAGCAGCGCGGGGCCCCCACCCGCGGCGTGCTTGTCTGACGTGCCGGCGGGAATGACACTCACCTGCGCTCCCGTGTCGCACAGGTAACGGCGCCCGGAGAAGGTGTCCGTTATGAACAGCAGGCTGCTCGAACGGCCGGCGCTCATCGCCACAATTGAGCGCCGGCCCGGGCATTTCCCGACCCGTTGAAGGAACACGGCGGATGACACCGCCGAGCTTCGTGGCCGAACTTGGCGTGGAACCAGCACCAGGTGGTGGAGCTGGAGGAGCACGGCTGGCTCCGCCAGGCCGGTGGAGTCGACGGGTTTCCCCGCGGTGGCGGTTTTCGCCGCGGCGGTGGGCGGGGCGTGGCGGCGTTCACGAGGTGCGTATCAGCATGCTGCTGAACTTCAGCGTGCTGTAGAAGATGATGCTGTGGAACATCAGCGTCGAAGGCCGTGACGGCCACGCCAACGCTCGCCCGCGTGTCCGAAGCGGCGAAGTACTTGTCCGCCTCGGCCGCCAATGCTCGGGGTTCCGTTAGCCCGGTCCCGGCCAACGCGAGGCGAACCTGCGCTGGAAGTTGGCGACGGAAAAGCGCCCGGAATAGCGAACCGGGGGCTTCGTCGCCCAACAGTGACAGCATATGGTCCATTCGGACCGACGGGCGCGTCTCACCGAGCTCGGGGAGATCCAGGAGGCGGTCGGCCCGTGCGTCGTCCGTGAGGCTGAACGTGGCTAGGAGTAGCCGCTTGAGTGCCTCGTACTTGTGGCCGTCCGGTGGGTGGCGAAGGACGGACACAACTCGAGCGGCCGTGCCGGGCCCGAGGGAGGCGACGACGTGGCAGTAGCGCGTGTCATCGCCGGTGAGGTGCCGAAGCTGAAATTGGGCTTCGGCCTGGACGAACCAGACTTCGGCCTGAGCCTCCCAAAATTCCGGAAGTTTGACGAAGGCGGCCATGGCGATGGCGTCGCGTGTGGAAGGATCGCTCCGGCAGATCCAACGTCGAGGGTCACCAGTAAAGCGCGGCGTTACACGCGCTGCTTGTGAGCAAGGAGGAAGCGGACAAGCGGTAACATATAAACGTCTTTATTGTAAGACTACACTGTAACACTGAACTCCTCCGGGCTGGTCGCCCGGTGTATATCATGAGGCCACGCCTACCCCTCGGGCGTGGCCACCGCCCACTTGGTGCGTGGAATGATGTCACCACGCCAGTGGGCTTTTGTGTCCGCCACAATATCTCCTTTCTGTTTTTTGTCTATTATCTGAATAATATTTAAGGATAACCAGAAAGTTACAAATTGAAAAAGAAATGGAGGCCTCAAATCGGAATAAGTGGTGTCATTGGAATTACACGTCGGTCATGACTCCAGCGATTAAATCGGAAGTGCACCAGTCAACGACTGCACAACAAGAAGTCCCAAAAAGGGATAGCGCCCACATACCGGCAAGATTCTTTCAATTAATCCTGATACTGAGAATTATCAATCATAACAACTAGTGGTAGGTACTGCACAGCACGATCACTATCCTGGCGCATTGCACATCGCTCTATGTCAGCTGTAGGCTTGCCAGGTAGCGTCATTCACTGCCAGGATACCTAGGGTGTCTTATCACAGTGAAAATTGACGAAATACAGGACAAATTAGAATCGGTGAATCCTTTTGAGGAAATTTCGAGGTCTGCTTCCTTAAGGCTCTGAAAGACTTACGAGGACAAAATTATTCGCAATCAAAAGATATGATGCATTTTAGAGAAGCCCTTAGACTCATTGTTAGTTCATCACTGTCGTCAGACTTCTTAGGACATCTGTGTGATGGGGCAAATGGCGACTGTCCCCCTTCCACCCTCACGTCTCTAATATATGCATATGCAGTCTGTAATGGTATGTGAATCTTCCTTGTCAAAAAGCGTATTTGAGGGGGTGGAAGTTGTCCCCCTCACACCGTCTGTCTGTCTGTCTCTCTCTCTCTCTCTCTCTCTCTCTCTCTCTCTCTCTCTCTCTCTCTCTCTCTCTCTCTCTCTCTCTCTCTCTCTCTCTCGCTACCTATCGGCTGTCGGTGCACTGGGTGCGGTGTCATGGCGTCTGTTCGTGTCTTGGCATTGTAGCTCCGTGCTCGTGGTTTGTATCTTTACCCTCCCCTTACCTTTTCTCACCTTTGTTCCGTCTTTTGTGTGTCACCCTTCCACGTTATCATCCCTCCCCCCCCTCTTGAGAGTGAGAAAGTGAGAGCGCACACGTGGTGAGACCGGTAAAGGTTCCCCCTTAGGGCGGTTCCCTCTTCGGGTTTTTTTTCGCCTCGTGTTACAAATCATAATACTTTTTCCGTTTCTTTTTTCGTAAATATTTTTATTTTTCGTTTGTTTACTGGAGCTTTTTGGCTTCATTAACCCTTTATACATTTATCCTTTGTTTAAACGTGCAAACGATGGCGGATAGCTCTCGTTACACCACTCTTGAAGCGCTAACCCGGAAGCATGGGTTAGCTTGCTCACCTCCGTCGGGAATCGATGTGGAGGCCATTATCCTTGCGGTCGGAGAGTTAATCGGTTTGGATAATGTAAAAGCGGCTTCTCGCATGAATAAACGCGTGGTAATCTTTGTTTCCACAGTGCCCATGGTTGCTCAAATAGTCGAGCACGGGCTCTTCTTTGCTCCCGACGTGTTTGTTCAGGTATGTCCACTCGACACGCCGGCAGTTCGGATTTCTCTCTCTAACGCTCCTCCGTTCCTTAAGAACAAAGACCTGGTTACTGAACTAAACAAACTTGGTTCTGTCGTCTCTTCAGTTACAATGGTTCCTGTACGAGGAAAAAATAACCGTTTAAAACACGTCATGTCCTTTCGTCGTTTTGTTTATATGATCTTACCGCGTGGTGTAACCTCTTTAAATGCGGTATTGCCTTTCAAGGTCGAAGGTCACACTTATCGGGTCTTTGTCTCCACAGAGTCTCTAGTTTGTTTTGAGTGTGGTCAATATGGTCATTTAAAGGACTCGTGCCCGAAAAAGTCCACAGATAGAGTCACTAGCCTGAATGGTGATGAACAGCAGGGCTATACTGAGATCGTTGTCGATGATGTAAACAATATGGGTGGTGCTGATGCAGACCCCATTGTAGACAAACAGAGAACCAGGAAAAGAACCCTCCCACCTTCTAGCGACCTCAACGAGCCTGATAATAAGGTCTTGGCCGGTCCTCCAACTTTCGCTCAAGTGGTTAGTGAAGGTTATGGTGGAGCGCGACCTCCTCCTCAGCAGTTTCCTCCAGTTGAGGAAATTCCTCAACCTCCCCCGCCTTCAGAATACTCTGAGGGTAATGTGATAAATGCTGAAAATGTATGTGTTGGCCAGACAGCACCTGAGTCTCTCCAGTGTTCTGAGGGTAAACCTCCATGTGAGGTTGAGCCTCCATGTGTGTCCCCTGCTGAAGCTTGTGTTGATTGTGCCACCCCTCCCTCTGTGGGGAGTGGTGAGTGTGTTGGAACTAGTGATCTGTCTGTGGAATCCTCCATTGAGGCAGCTGAGCCTTGTCAAGCTCATGGTCAGCAGGGTGATAGTGCTGAAGTCTCAGATTTTCGTGTCGATGAGCCCGTTGCCTCGGCAATGGACTCTCAATGCAATGATTGTGACTATGATGGGGGTTCTTCCGTTGCCTCACTGAGTGATGGTGAGGCCGACTTCTCATCGGAGCATGTCTCTGGAGGCTCTGTCCCTCCTGCTGAAATCGTGGATTTCCTACAAAAAACTTACCGTAAAAAGCGCGTGAAAATCTGCGATTTCTTCGTTGATACTCACGCCTTCATTAGTGGGGCTCAGGAAGTTGTACAACAATCTGCGGCCCTTCATATTTCTGATCAATCACTGAAAAGACTGAAGAGGTACCTTGTCACAGCAAGGAAAGAATTAAACCTGTAATGGCTGTGTTGCTGCCTATGTTTCTATGAACATAGCAAGCTTGAACATTAATGGTGGGTGCAGTCAGCTGCGTCGGTCCCAAACTGTGCAATTAGCCAGGAGGGAAAAGATTGATGTACTTTTATTGCAAGAAACTCGTGCCACTGCAGACTGCATGGCTGATTGGCAGCAACAGCTGATTGGCACTTGGTTTTTTAGTAATACAGATTCTGTGAGTGCAGGTATTGCTTTTTTTGTCAGTTCACGTTTGTCTGTCTCCCCCCCCATCTTTAAGGAAATCGTACCAGGCTATCTAGCCTCTGTAGAGCTTGCATACAATCAGCAACGATTTATGTTTGTTAACGTCTATGCTCCAAGCGATAGCACAGATAGAGGAACTTTTTTTAATCAGTCCTTTAATTTCCTGAGACACCTCTCTTCTGATACGTTGTTGTGCTTAGGGGGTGACTTTAACTGTACTGTAAACCCAACTTTAGATAGGAACAGTGCAGAGCCACATCCAGCTTCAAGTAGGCCTCTTTCCAGTATAATTTCGCGGCATGACCTCAACGATGTATGGCGGCAACAACACCCAAACCTGCAGCAATTTAGCTGGTGTCGGGTTTTACTAAATCATCTTTCACTTGCTCGTCTTGATAAATTTTATATTCCTAACTCTGCTGTCAACCTTGTGACATATACGGCTATTGTCCCTTCAGGCTTCTCTGATCATTCTTTGGTAAAACTGTGCTTTTCTTTTCCTCGTTTCAAACGCCGCACCCTGTATTGGTCCTTTAACACCTCACTTCTGAGCGATCCTTTCTTTAAATCATCCTTTGTGGTTTTTTGGGACAAGGTTGTGGATTTCCAACATCGTTTCCTAAATCTCTGTCAGTGGTGGGACTATGCTAAAGCGCAGATCCGTGTTTTCTGTCAGCAATACAAAACCAATTGCTCTCAAAGTAAACAATTATGTATTGATGCCTTGAAACAAGAAATTCTACGATTGCAGGAAGGTGCTGAGGTCCTCAGTGATGAAAGACGGTGTCAACTCCTCTTTGAAAAACAAACTCTGCTTAAGGAATTAATTCAAGAAAATGGTATTGGTGCCTTAGTCAGGCTGAGAGTGAATGGTTTACTGTCGTCAGACACATGTTGTAAAGATTTCTTTAAGTTTGAGAAGATGACGAAGGCGAGCCAGCAAATGCTTAGTCTTCGGGCTAGTGATGGGCATATTCTTAGTGATAATACGGAGATTGTTCATTTTGTTCGGTCTTATTTTGAGAATGTGTTTTCCTTTACGCCCAATGATGTGCCTGCAATGCAGAATATTACGACCAATTTACCGCAGATAGATGAGCATCAACGGCATGTCTTGGATGAGAACATTACTCTCGGTGAACTTAAAACTGCGCTCGATGGCCTTGCTGATCATAAGGCTCCTGGTTTTGATGGGCTACCAGCTGAATTTTATAAAACCTTTTGGGACATGCTTGGTCCTGCTTTGCACTCAGTGTTTTTATACAGTCTGCGTGAGGGATTGTTACCCCTTAGTTGTCGGCGTGCAGTTGTTTGCCTTATCCTTAAGAAAAACGACCTGCAATTGATACAGAACTGGCGTCCAATCTCTCTTCTCTGCACAGATTACAAGATTTTTGCCAAAATGCTAGCTAACCGTGTAAAGACTGTTCTAAGCACAGTTATACATCAGGATCAATCGTACTGTGTTATGCACAGATCTATGCACGATAACATTTTTTTGGTACGAGACCTGTGGGATGTGTGTGCATTTCAACAACAACATACCGGTCTCTTTTTTATTGACCAAGAAAAGGCTTTTGACTCTGTTAATCATGAGTATTTGTTTCACATTTTAAAGCAATTTGGTTTTGGGGCATCCTTTATTTCATATGTATCCTTATTGTATAATCACATTTTTAGCTTGATCAAAATCAATGATGGTCTCTGTTCACCTTTGCAGATTGGGAGGGGAATTCGGCAAGGCTGTCCCTTATCTGGAATATTGTACTCTCTTTGCATTGAGCCCCTTTTGATTCGTTTACGATCTTCTCTTATGGGATTTTCAGTGACTCCCTCAGAAAATCCCGTTATCATTTCGGCCTATGCTGATGATGTATGTGTTGCTGTTCGCAGCAGTAATGACATTGCTCTGCTATTTGAGTGCCTACGGGTTTACTCTCAAGCATGTACAACGCAAATTAATTGGTCGAAATGCAAAGCAGTTTGGGTCGGCGGTACGCCACCTTCTGCCCTTCCAATTCTCCCTATGAATTTGACATGGGAAAAAGAAGGTGTGAAATACCTCGGTGTTTACCTTGGAACCCCAGGCTTTGTCAAAAGGAATTGGGATGGTTTGCTCCACAAAATCAGCAACAAATTAAACAGATGGAGAGGAATTTTGTCGACCTTGTCTTTCTGAGGTCGTGCCCTGGTCATTAACAACCTGGTGGCCCCTCTCTTATGGCATAAAATGATTGCCTTGCAGCCACCTGCAACGTTGGTGTCGTCAATCCAAAAATGTTTACTTGACTTCTTTTGGGATGGCAAACACTGGCTAAAGCCAGAGACTATTTGCCTCCCACTGGCAGAAGGAGGTCATGGGCTTGTGGACATTCTTTGTCGGGTGATGGCCTTCCGAGTCTCCACAGCTCGTCGTTTTATATTTCTGGAGGCCTTGCCCTGGAAATCGACTGCAAACTGTATACTAAAACAAGCCGGCATGCTTGGGTGCAATTGTGGACTCTTCTTCATGGAGCTGCAACATGTCGATGCTTCGCTGCTCCCTGACTTTTACCAAGATGTCTTGAACGTCTGGCGGTCCATTTCAATAACTCGCCAAATGGAGACATACAACAGTGAAAGGTTCCTCCGGGAACCCCTTTTCTACAATGCCCTCTTTCCTGCTATTCCTCGCTCACGTGCCTTTGTGCAACGTTTTGTGAGTGCTGGCGTGAAAACGACTCGGGACCTTCGTGACTGTAACAGGAACAGTTGGTTCTCCGCAGGACATCTTCAAGTAAGAACTGGCATCAGATCTTTGAGGAGTGTAGCCAAGGTCCTACAGGAAATCCTGTGTGTTTTTAGGCACCTGGGCCTGAGCTCAACCGCCAACATTGGTGACCACCATACACCACCACAGATCTGTGCTAGCTCTAGCCTGCCAGCTGATAGCACCACAACATCTATCTTGCTATCCTCATCGCCACTTTCCAGCAAGGATAAAAAGAGACTGTATCGTTTGTGTATCTCAGTTCGGTTTCCCTCGTTACAGCCTCTTTCTTTTGGGGCTCGATGGAAAGAGAAACTGCCTTCTGGGTCTCCCTCCCATCCGCAATGGTCTGCAATGTATGTTTCACCGATTGTTAAAAGGACTGGTGATATTGCTTGGAGACTCGCCCATATGGTGTTGCCCTCCAATGTTTTATTACATCGTTTTAATGAGGATAATTCAGTGGAATGCCCCTTTTGTATGATTTCTGAAGACCTTTTCCATGCTTACGTAGATTGTGCAAGACTCTTTCCCTTCTTTGGTTTTTTATCAACTTTTTTTAATCGTATGAACTTTTCTTTTTCTACACGTGTTTTTATCTTTGGAACACCACTTAGTTATAAAAAACGCTCTGAGACTGCTCTTGCTAATTTCTTAATTTCTATTGGAAAATTAGCAATCTACAAAACAAGAAAAGCAAAGCTCCTGGCAAATGCTGATATTTTATGTGATGTGGTAATTGTGTTTAAGGCTCTAGTCATGGCAAGGTTACGCTTGGAATTTTATTTTTGCCAAATGAAAGATGATTTACAAACCTTTGTGGAAAAATGGTGTGCAAAGGGTGGGTTTTGTAAACTTGATCATGGTTTGTTAAGTTTTTTATTTTAGTGCTTGGTGTTTTTATTGTTGTTGTTTGGCTGCACATGTTTTGAATTGTGGTGACTTTATTATTTGCATGACTTGTATGGTTTTCTTACCTTTATAATAAAAGAGCTTCAAAAGTCAAAGTCTCTCTCTCTCTCTCTCTCTCTCTCTGGCATCTCAGAGTGTCAGCTTGCTTCCATTACTGTATAGTGTGTACACAAGCACAGAGTATGCTGGTCTTTTGTTGCTGCTGACAACACCACTTCTGCACTGTGCCAACGTGGACCAGGAAACTATAGACCTGCAATATTCTCCTTCATCATTTGTTTAAATACTGTTTGGCATATGCCAGTTCAGAACATTTCACCGATTTTTGCTCTTTTGCGTAACGCACAATGGAGTTAGCTCGCAGTCTTCTCACAGGCTTAAGAATGATATTCTCTCTCAGCTGCAAATGACTTACTTACTGTCTGTGCTTCTTCCTGCGCTGAAGTTATGGTGCCATTTGGAGGGCTTCATTCGATTTGTTTTATTTATAGCGCAGGAAATGATACTTGAGTTCAAATGCAAATCAGGAAAAAATACTGAAACCTTGAATTTTCATTACTACTGTGGAAATGTAACTCATTGATTGTAACTCAGTATAACTCATTGGTTGGAAGCAGGTACTAGCAGGTGGTTGTAAGAATGTCAGGAATGTATCTCGCTCTGTCGAAGCTGGGAGTCCTTTTGTCCACCTTTATTACGACCCCGGGCTAACACACATTCCCAAGCCCGCACTATTTGTTTTTTGGACATCGGGATGCAAAGAGGGTGAAGAACCTCCCCAGCAGGGAGGCGGTTGTGGATGACCAAGGAGCTTCAGCGCACGGAGGATTAACATTCAGCGCACGGAGGATTAACTCCAATTTGCCCATATAACCAAGAGCAAACTTTGAGTCAGGAGGACTTGCCACGAGAACATCTGCCCGACGGACGAACGAGTATACAACGGGAAAGCAGCGCCAGGAGAGCACCGGCCAATGAGGAAGAACCAACGACTTGAATTACTAAATTCGTTATGGTATTATAGTTCCTTATTATATTGAAACAAGTGAACTAGTAGTTAATAAAGTCTCGATCTTTTGTAAACCTGTTTCCGGTCATTGGAGTCTTGAGTCCCAAACACACTTCCACGACAACTTGGTGGCTACCGTACGTGGATCGAGTGGACATCGCCAAGGTAAGCATGGCTTCTTGGGGATTGTCCATTATGATACGAACCTGTGTTTAGTTTTTGTACATACATGATAGAGGAAATGTTTGTGATTGTAATCCGAGGAGTGTAACGTAGAAGCCTTACCATGAACTAGGAGCAAGATCGTGCCATGAGTGCACCATGGGACGATCTGCTTCCAGGACGTGTAAGGCCGGTACACTCGTTTACACACCCGCACACGGATAAAGTACTACTTTTTTTTTTTTGCACTTGTTCGAAGCACTTGACTTGATCGGCGCTTGGCGAGCGACAGGGAACCGGGAAACGGAATTATATTTATATATATATATATTTCCAATATGGTACACCGGCCACAACGATTTTAGCGATTATCCGAGTTTTTTTTAACGATTTCTGTAAATACGTATTTTTCCTGCGCTGTGTAATTCTTCTGACACGCGCCACGAAGAAACGCACCACTGATGTGCATGAAGCGACTTGTTTGCCGGTTCGGTAAGGTCCGTCCGTACACGTGTACAATCGTGTACACCCGTTTTAAATAAATAATTTTTTTCAGTTTTCCCGCCATGCCTATAAATTCATGACAGACAACCCCCCTCATGCCGGTCCAGAATTATGATGAAAGATGGCGATTGAGAAAAAAAATTGCATCAAATTTTGTCCAGGTCCATCAAGAAGCCTTTGAGACATGCTTCACGGTTGAATAAAAAACCACCGTTTAGAGTACTTTTTTTGTTCAAAGCACTCGACTTGGAGCCAGCGACTTGCTCGGCGGGGGATATAATTTTAGATATATATATAGTACGGGCATGCCCTAGTGAGAGATAATTACAGGAAATGGTGTTTGTGAGTAACAACCACCCTCTGGTCGAGGCTCATAGAAGGGGTGATGCTTACTGATTCGGCACGCTCACAAAATATGGGATTTTAAATGGCAGAGATGCCACGAAAGATCAGGAAGGGAAGGAATGGAAAATTTGTCAAGGTTTGAAATTAATCGGACAAGGGGGTCCCAAGGTATGGTCACCGTACACGCAGGTCGTTCGTTTTGGCTTTGCGAATGGACCAAACCATTCCATGCAAATAGGAGGGTGGTTCTGTGGTCGTTACTGCCACGTGGTTTCAAAGTTTTGTTGTTGGAACTTGTTGGAACTTGTTGTTGGAACTTGCTGTTGGAACTTGCTGTTGGAACTTGTTGTTGGAACTTGCTGTTGGAACTTGTTGTTGGAACTTGTTGGAACTTGTTGTTGGAACTTGCTGTTGGAACTTGTTGGAACTTGTTGTTGGAACTTGTTGTTGGAACTTGCTGTTGGCACTTGTTGGAACTTGTTGGAACTTGTTGTTGGAACTTGTTGTTGGAACTTGCTGTTGGCACTTGTTGGAACTTGTTGGAACTTGTTGTTGGAACTTGTTGTTGGAACTTGCTGTTGGAACTTGCTGTTGGAACTTGTTGTTGGAACTTGCTGTTGGAACTTGTTGTTGGAACTTGTTGGAACTTGTTGTTGGAACTTGCTGTTGGAACTTGCTGTTGGAACTTGTTGGAACTTGTTGTTGGAACTTGTTGTTGGAACTTGCTGTTGGAACTTGTTGTTGGAACTTGTTGGAACTTGTTGTTGGAACTTGCTGTTGGAACTTGCTGTTGGAACTTGTTGGAACTTGTTGTTGGAACTTGCTGTTGGAACTTGTTGTTGGAACTTGTTGTTGGAACTTGTTGTTGGAACCCGTACTTATTTAATTAATTACATTTCTTATTACATTACAGTAATTACATTACAGTAATTACCTGAGGTAATTACAGTAATTACAGTTCCGGTAATTACAGTAATTACAGTAATCATTACAGTAATTGCAGTAATCTTATTACAGTAATTACATTACATAAACTCAGGCACCTTTTGAGTAAGGAAGCTGATATTTGGACATGACACTGACCAAGTGATGTGGCTGTCAAGGAAAATATTGATTTATTGATTAATCATTTAATAAATTAACTCGTTGATTTATAAATGACTTATTTAATTAAAATTCCTGAGAGATACATCTTCGGATGAAATACTTGCAGATTGGTTATGCTATGAGCCAATTGATTAAGGAAAATATTTTGTGATGGCCATATTGGCAATTTCGTGGCCATATTCGTGGCAACTCAGTTAGTGCCACTGCACCTTTAAAATGCATCCCTGCGTTCATTTTTCGATCGATTGAGTTGAAATTTTGAACAATCGGATCTGGACTGTCGTTGTTAACGACTCTAGCACGCACTCGTCCAATCAGGATGGAGCGGTATGGTCCCCGGATCATCACTGCCCGCAGTTTTAATTAATTTTACTTTTCTCTTGGTCATATAATTTTGAAGACATGCGTGTCATGATAGAGGAAATGTTTGTTCTGTTGAACGGAATAAATGTTGTTTATTTGTGTGGGAGTGTATTTTTGTGTATTTCTTGTGTATTTTGGATATATTTTCACGACTAATTCCAGTTAACATCCTGCAAAATTTGCTCGTTTGCTGGCCGAGTCGAAATTGCGTTGAGTTTCTATGGCATGCGCCATTAAAAGCGCTGTGTAATGGTTGAGCTCCTTTTATTTCGGTTTGGTCATGCGGATGAGCAAACAAAGTGACAAATGCTGCGGCTGGAGCAGTAGAAGCGATGTTTTTTAATGGAAACGATGTAATGAGTAATTAAAAGTGGGAGGGGGCAACACCACGCATACCTCTTTTAAGGTGTGTATAAACCCTGGAATATTTCAGCAATCAATACAATGCTGAAACTATGTAAGTTAAGTTAATGAGTAATTTACTGAGTAATTTAATGAGTAATTTAATGAGTAATTTAATGAGTAATTTAACGAATAAGTTAATGAGTAATTTAATGAGTAATTTAATGAGTAATTTAACGAATAATTTAATGAGTAATTTAATGAGTAATTTAATGAGTAATTTAATAAGTAATTTAATAAGTAATTTAAAGAGGAATTAAAAGTGGGAGGGGGCAACACCACGCATACCTCTTTTAAGGTGTGTATAAACCCTGGAATAAACGTGGGAGGGGGCAACACCACGCATACCTCTTTTAAGGTATGTATAAACCCTGGAATATTTCAGCAATCAATACGATGCTGAAATGATGTAATTTACTGTGTAAGAGGGTCGACCTTGGGTTTGTTTGGGTTTGTTGTTTATTTTGTGGATGTGTATTTTTTGTGTATTTTGGATATATTTTCACGACTAATTCCAGTTAACATCCTGCAAAATTTGCTCGTTTTCTGGCTGAGTCGAAATTGCGTTGAGTTTCTATGGCATGCGCCATTAAAAGCGCTGTGTAATGGTTGAGCTCCCTTTATTTCGTTTTGGTCATGCGGATGAGCAAACAAAATGACGAATGCTGCGGCTGGAGCAGTGGAAGCGATTTTTGAATTGTTCAATGATTATTCGATATTGTTATGACTTATTGTCAATAGGTATACTGAGTGGCCATGAGGTAGCCTGTTGCTATGTACAGTTTTATTCTATTGTTGATTATACCACATAATTGTGGTGATAAAGGAAATGTTCGTTTTAAATAGATGATTATGATATGACCATGACTATAAAATCATGATGATTATTATGAATGATATCATAGGGTTCAAATGCAGAATGATTGCATGAACTTGGGAAAGAACTTTCAAGCCCTATGGGATAAATTGGGTGTTACAAGCAATGGAGCTTCAAAATTTAGCATGATTGAAGGAATTTTACAGTCTTATTTCAGTAGTTTTACGAAATTTAAATTGCCAAGAGATTTTGGGTACTATTAAAGAAAAAAAATGATGAGATATTTTTTCCAATGAACTTTAATATCTGCCATCCATTTTGGCTGTCTCACGAATGAAGGATGAGTTGCCTTTAGTGGTTGCAAAGAAAATTTGTGGAGACCAGGCAAAATGGGGAAATATGTCAGATATGACCCTAGGACAGGACGGTGATTCATCAATTGACATGAGGTACGAACCAGAGGTGACGACCGATGAGTCGATCTCAGTCAATGGATGGACCTGTCCTGACATCATTGGGGAAAGGGCTTATGCAAGGAGTCATTCAAAATGATTAATTTGATTTATTGATGAATATTGATGAATTAATTGAAATTGAATAATTGATTGAATTGTTAATTGATTGAATCTAATTGATTGAATTTAATTGCATAAATTGAACTGAATAAATTGAATTGAATATATTGATTGTTTGATTGATGAAAATGCGGTCTCAAGAAAGAAGCTTTGATATCTTTGCGAGATATTATCAATGTGGAGACAACCTGGGAAAATTGAGCAAGGTGGTGAGTTTATATACAGATATGTATGTGCGGTTACCATTGTGTGATTTCCCCGTCAAACAGAGCGGACACCTGAGGATTCACCCACTTCATACTGACCCTCCGGCTCATCTGCAAATACTGATCTGTGAGATTGGATTGTGCAAAAGCCACAGCTGAGGGAGATTCTCTGGAAATCACCGTGTGAACAGGTGGAGAGATCCTTCCTGGAGGTACGAGTGAAGCTTTAGAGGAACCTGGAACAAGCTACAACGCATCCAACGCTACTTTGATAAAAGGTGGAACAAACTCCAGTAGATTTATTTATAGGACATATAGTATAGGTGTGTACAGGTGCATTCCAAAGCGCAGATCCTAGTAATCTACCTGGTACATTGAGGGAATATTGAGTGTTATTCACATACAGGCAAAATGGGAAATGGAGTCTGCAAGGGTAAACAAGGTCAGCTAGACGTGTCCCAAAGAGGCGCTTGCGTCAACCACATGTATCAGCAATATGGTCCACATTCACTTAAAGATTTGGAATCTTGGCATGAATGGACAAAAGGGAGAAAGAAGGAATTCCCCAAGGATGGCACGTTTGACAGGAACACATTGGAAACACTCAGAGAAGAATTAGAAGCAAGAGACAGACAGAAGTTGAAGGTGGATTGGAAACCATTTTATTACTGGGACATCGAGTCTAGAGACAGGGAGACCAAAACGAAAATGGGGGGTGTGAAGAAAGAAATGAAGCAGATACAACATAGGTTGGAAAAGGTATCCACTCAAATGCCTCTTGAAGTTAGCAATGGAAAGCGATCCCAGTCCAGATTGTACCCAGACGCAAGGTCATATGAGATAAATGAACTAGAAGAGGAAACTCCTCCACCCTATCGGCGACATATTGTATATCAGCCACAGGAAGTACAGGCACCCGTACCTCTACCTACCGAAGGGCCAGTACAGAGTGAAACGATTGGCTCTAGCCGACAGAAGACAGGTGAAAGCAGTGCCCCAGTTGAGGTAACTACCCCAGAGGGTGCAACTGGAGGACAGGAACCGACTCAAAGTGGGCAAGCGATACAACCAGCTGCAACAACTTCAACATACTCCCCATGGCACCATACAAGGAGTAAGGGTCCTGTGATGAATGCCAATCTATCCAACGATCAATATGATTTGCCAATGAACATTCAAAACTTGACCATCCCACAGGAAGGTTTTGAACAATGTGGCGTTATGAATTTCCCGCAACGGCAATTTCCAGGGGCAAATGAGGAACGCCCAGATTTGATGTATAGACCTTGGCAAATACACCAATTGAAGGCATTACAGAGCGGTATGCCATCAATCAAAACAGATCCACTTCAATTCGCAGAAGAGCTACGATTGATTGTGGAGACGCAATTGCCGACTATAAGAGACATGGAAATACTCTTAAAGTGGGTAATTCCTAATACCACCACTTTGAAGACATTAATGAGTGAGGCAAACTGGGTACATGCAATAAATGGACAATTAGACATACCCGCGGAGGCTAAAATGGCACAGATAAATAAATTAATAGAGGCCATACAAAAATTGCCGCCCGTGACTGATTGGAATAAAGTGGTTACGTGCAAACAGAAAACAGGAGAGGATGCTAGTGATTATTTAGACAGATTGCGAGATGTTTTTCGATTATATTCGGGAATAGACCGGGCACAAATCGACAATGCCCTAAAACCCCTTTTTATTAATGGTCTGTTGCCGAAATTGAAGAGTGAAGTGGAAAGACAGTGCATTGCTTGGGAAGGCAAGCCGATGCAAGAAATATTGAATTATGCTTTGCATCATCAGCGAATTCAGGCCAGGAACAGTGCTATAAATGCCGAAAAATTGATGCAACTACAGACACAAGCCCTGATGACTACGAACCAACGCAATAGGTTTTCTATGCAACAACGCAACAATGCAACAGACAACAACTATGAGTCAGGAGAAAACCAGAGGTCAAAATGGCAACCCGGAGACCCAGACATGCAACCCAGCAAGACAAGCCAACAAGTGGACATACCAGGTAACGACAGGAACCGGTGTTTCAATTGTGGAAAGAGGGGACATTGGAAAAGGGCATGCCCATACCCCAACAGAAGACAATTTCGACAGGGAAACCAAGGACAGGGACACTACCAACTACCACCACCTCAGCCAACATATAGGGCTCCATTGAAGAACGCCCCAATTAAGGGAGGACCTCAGCAGAATAGATGGTCTGAAACGCCCTTCTGACTAGACCAGAATGACCAAGTGGCAGCACTTCCGTTAATCTCAAGGTCGGCTGCACAGGAACCAAATGTTAGTTTGACAATAGGCGGACGCAAGGCTCCTTTCCTAGTTGATACGGGAGCCACTCGTTCCACGTTGCGTCGAGCAGATTTTCCCAATATACCATTGTCAAAACACTATACGACGGTGGTAGGAGTATCAGGGGTTCCCATACATACGCCTGTCACAAAGGAATTGCGTGTCCAACTTGGCCCATTGACTGCACAACATGCCTTTCTTGTGGCATCTGGCGTTCCAGTAAATTTGATGGGAAGAGATTTATTGTGCAAATTGAACTGTACTGTCATATGTAAGAAAAACGGAGTGTATCTAGAAATGCCAGAACATTCCCACGACTTCGTCATTGATATGCTACAAAGCGCAATAGAACCAAGAACACATCGATGGGAAATCAATGATACACAAAAGGCAGAACTTTTGTACCATAGTTTTATGACATTGAAGGTTGCAATGCCCAAAGTACAGGAGTGGGTAGACAGCTACTTGATGGATTCTCTGAAATGGCAGACTGATCTTCACTGTACGACATGTCATGACCCTATAGGGAAGGAGGTGTCCTATGCAGAGAACGTTTCTAGATACCTGGACACAAGGTATGATGTACATATAACATCACTGTGGGTAGGAGAACAGGGAATTGGCATGTCAGTGTCTTTGACGCCAGATCAACAACTCCTGTGGAATCAACCAGAAACAACAACCCCACACGTCACCTTAGCGGTGGCACAAGGATATGAAGCAAAAGATGTTGGAACAATGATTGCAACTTTGAAAGATTGCAAAAACATGAGATACATGGGAGAAATTCAACAAGCCCCACTTTATGACTTAGATGGAGAAGGATTTTGCTGGCAGCTTGTAGAGCAGGCGCTTTCTTCAACCTTCATCATGATTGATGAACCAATTAACACTAAAAATGTTGGGCTATACCTACTCAGCTCCGACACCAATGGGGATCCGGACCCACTCGATCAAATACCAACATGCTTGTGGACAACGCATCCGAATGATGTGGGACGAATCAAGAGTGTGGCACCGGTAAGGATCACAGTAGATGATTCTAAGCCACTGCCTAGAAAGTGCCAATATCCATTGAGACCAGAGGCAAAAGCTGGTATTGCACCAGTGATTCGATCATTGGCGGATCAGGGAGTTATAGTTCGCACCGTGAGCATGTGCAACACTCCTATTTTACCTGTGAAGAAGCCAGGCAAGACTACCTGGAGATTTGTACAGGATCTTCGAGCAATTACTGATTGTGTCATCCCAGCCTATCCGGTGGTCCCTAATCCCATCACTGTACTGTCAAGTATTCCAAGCAATACAAAGTTCTACTCCGTGGTGGACTTATGTTCGGCGTTCTTTAGTGTACCCATTCATGAGGATTCGCGTTATTTGTTCGCGTTCACGTACGAAGGCTCACAATTCACTTGGACTGTTCTACCACAAGGGTACACAGAGAGCCCAACTTTGTTTTCACGTGCTCTACATGAAGACCTCAGCGACATTGAGTTTCCTGGAGGCTCAGTGATGGTACAATATGTTGACGACCTTCTCATATGCTCGACTTCAAAGGAAGCATGTAAACAGGACACTGTTGTGCTACTGACAGCATTAGCAGACAAAGGCCACAAGGCCTCAAGAGATAAGTTGCAATTCTGTAAGGAAGAGGTGAAATACTTAGGACATATTCTGAAAGGAGATACGAGACGACTTTGCCCGGAACGTGTAAAGGCGATCAGGGCACTCCCAAAACCTACAACTGTCAAGCAGATGAAATCTTTCCTGGGGACAACAGGGTTTTGCCATCAGTGGATTGCTGATTATGCATCACTGACTCGCCCTCTGCTGGACATCAGCTTACCAAACAGTCCAATTCCTTTGAAATGGACCCCGGAGGCTGAACGAGCTTTTACGACATTGAAAGATACCTTAGCATCAGCTCCTGCTTTAGGACTGCCGAATTATGAGAAAAATTTCTTTCTCTACTCACATGAGAAAGGAGGATTTGCCCAATCGGTGTTGGCGCAAAAACATGGGGGAAAACTGCGCCCTATAGCGTATCACAGCACTCGATTGGATCCAGTAGCACGAGGGTTTCCACAGTGCTTGCGAGCAGTGGCAGCAGCATCGTATGCAGTAGAAGCCACAGCTACAATAGTCCTGGGGTGCCCCTTAATTCTCCTTGTTGAGCATGCCGTGGCGACGGTTTTGCTGAAGGCAGGAACACAGCACCTTTCAGCATCAAAGGCTACAACGTATGAACTAGGATTGTTGGCACCGTCAAACCTCACCATTCAGCGTTGCCCAACGCTGAACCCAGCATCTATGTTGCCAACAGAGGAAGATGGTGAGCCCCATGATTGTGCAGAGGTATTGGCACATGCACTAGTGCCTCGCATTGACTTGAAGGACATTCCCATCCCAGACGCAGATCTGGTACTGTATGTTGACGGATCATCATCAAGAGCATTGGACGGTACACTACTGACAGGATATGCAGTATGCACAGATGCTGAGACATGGGAGAGTGGGAAATTACCAAACACTTACTCGGCTCAACAGGCAGAACTGTATGCATTAACTAGAGCCTGTCATTTAGCGGAAAGCCAGAGAGTAACCATTTATACAGACTCCAGGTACGCGCATGGGGTCGTTCATGATTATGGTGCTCTCTGGAAACAGAGAGGATTTTTGACATCTTCGGGAAGCCAAATAAAAAACGGGAGGTTGATTGCTAGCCTCTTGGAAGCAATCCTTCTACCATCGGCCATTGCAGTGGTAAAATGTGAGGCCCATACACAAGGAAGAGATGAGGTCTCACAGGGAAATGCAAGGGCGGATGAAGCAGCGAAGCTTGCGGCACATTTGGAACAAGACCCGGTGATCATACAGGGACCTGTAAGGGTTCCTGAAAATACCCCGACGCTGCAAGACATCAGCGCTATGCAAGAAGTGGTGGAAGACCGGGAAAAAGAGGTGTGGGTACAGACTGGATGCACATTTGACAAAGAATCTAAATTATGGACTACTCCTGATGGACGTGTTGTCGCCCCTCGCCAATTGTTGCCATGGATTGCTCGTCTGGCTCATGGAGTGAGTCATACAGGTAAAGGAGGAATGTGTGCATCAGTGTTAAAACAATGGTATGCACCTGGGTTTACACGTGTGGCAGAGCAATGTTGTGCTACATGTCAGGTGTGTCAGACGTATAATCCAGGCAAAGGTGAAAAGACTACACCAGGAGCTCATCCCGCACCGACAGGTCCGTTTGTACATTTACAGATGGATTTTATCCAAATGGAAAAGTGCGCTGGATTTCAGTTTGTCTTAGTGATTGTAGACATGTTTACAAAATGGGTAGAAGCTTACCCTTGTCGACATGCAGATGCCAAAACAGTGGTGAAGATTCTGTTGAAGGACTTCATATGTCGCTTTGGAGTTCCTTGCAGGATTTCTTCTGATCAGGGTACGCATTTCACAGCAGATGTTATTAAGGAATTGGGTAAGACAATGCAGATAAACCTTCATCTTCACTGTCCTTATCACCCCCAATCGGCGGGAGCAGTGGAACGACACAACGGAGTAATAAAGAACAAGCTGGCCAAAATCTGTGCGGACACTAACTTGAAATGGCCAGATGCCATTCCACTTGCACTCCTCGCAATGAGGGCTACTCCCAATAGGAGAACGGGATTATCCCCGCATGAAATCTTGATGGGGAGACCAATGCGGGTACCTCATTCACCTCCCCTGATGATCAAGGAGATGGATATTCACCAGATGGATGATTTGATGTACTCTTTCTGTATTGAATTGACCAAAATCGTGAAGATGTTTCATTCCCAGGTGAAGGAAGCTTTACCAGAACCTGCAGAGAATGAGTGTCATTCTTTTCAACCTGGAGATTATGTGTACATCAAAATTTTCAAACGAAAAACTGCGTTGACACCACGATGGTCAGGACCACATCAGGTGCTGTTGACAACGCATACTGCAGTAAAATGCCAAGGCAGACCAAGTTGGATACATGCCTCTCATTGCAAGCGAGCACATGGTGCTAAAGTGGATGGCCCCACAGAAAACGAGGCTGCACCTAGCAGCCCAGCAGAACATTCAGTGGCAGATAAATGATACCCGTGATTTACATTCATTTGAATTACATTTTAACGCCCCTTGAAGTGATTGATTATTTCATCATATAGTAGTCCTACTTGAGTTAGTGACATTTATTTGCCTACATGACATACAATTACCTACTGATATTAGTACAGCATCAGTGATAATGTAGCACAATTACACTCATGATCAAGGGAGTTAGGTGGACCCCGGGATATAAGGGAATCAGGGAAAGGCAAATAATCAGACTTATGTTAAATAATAAGGAATTTTTAGGGATTTTCTTTCATTAACCTGTTAGGAAGTTTGTTAGTTACGATGTTGAATTTTATGGCCATGTAATTATGTTATAGGTACGGACATATACAAGGGGTAGCTCACATGTTTTACAGATGGATACAGGTGGGACAAAGGGAAACACCGTATCAAGACAAGCCGACCAATCAAGGGAAACCAGAGACTTCTACTTCAGATACTCCTTGAAAATGGTGATATTTATCCTAGGAATGGGTTCTCTGGTAGTGGGGACTCTGTGTTGTATGGATTATTTTGGGGTAATGAGGGAACAAAACGCAACACCAGCAAATGATACACAGATATATGATCATACGGAACGACAAAAGCAGAAGAGAAGTTTGATGAAGGATAAAGACACACCTTTAGAATCCGATGGATTACACGGGATTAATACTTTTTTACATTTAGCCCATACAAGGGCTGCTATAGCAAATGAAAGTAATTGTTGGATATGTACACAAATGCCGCATTCTAGTGAGATCGGAGTACCATTGGAGGCAGTTCCTTTTGGTTGGGCGGAATTATGTAGCCGCTTCCCTCACACCCTGATAGCATCAGATTTTAACGGCCAACTGTCCGGGGAAGAGGGATGGAAGAAAGGGGGATATAATTGTAACCAATTTGAGGACAGTTATAGACCTACATATGATAAGAACAAAATGCCCTCTTACATGACCGTCCAGCAGCAAATAACAGGATTAATGTGTATCACCAGACCCCAAACGCCTACGCATAACAGGTCTATGGGAACCTCTAAATGCCACAATTATGGTCACGAAGAAGGCTGGATGAGAACACCTGTCCCACTAGGACCAAATGGCACGAAGGGTTTAGCTTTATATTGGGAAGGTATGTGGGGAATGGACAACACATGGACATATAATAATACGTATTTTATATGTGGACACAAGGCATATCCGTATCTTCCCTCGGGATGGTTCGGAACATGTTTTCTGGGGTTTGTGCTTCCACACATGCGCCTGTTAACAAAGTCACCAACGCATATCCTGCATTCTAGGCAGAGAAGAACTATTAGCATGGGGGAATGGATTGGAATGGTAATATTTCCATTTTATGGAACCTGGAAGGCAGGGCGAGAACTCAGGCACATGGCATTGGCTATGGAGAAGTTGGCAAATAAAACAGCTAGTGGATTGGAAAAACTTACAAGAGAGCTGGCAGCAACAAGAACGATGGCATTACAAAATCGTATGGCATTAGATATGCTGTTAGCAGAAAAAGGAGGTACATGTGCAGTCATTGGTACAGATTGCTGTACGTACATACCTGATGAGTCAGAAGAAATTTATAACATAGCCGATACAATCAGACAAGAGGGAGCAAGATACCACGATTATATAAAAGGGGGTGCCTTTGCATGGTTGGGAAACACATTTGGAGGGGTGGTAGCTAAGATACTCCAATATTTGTTTGTTGGTTTAGTAGTTATATTGGCAATTGTTTTAGTGGTGGCTTGCTTGAAAGCCTTAGTGACGGTGTGTTTGAATAAGGTAACCAACAACACGATGATAACGCATGAAGTGACAAATGAGGAAAGAAACGTGGAACCACAAGAGGAAGACTTTTATGGCAACATAAATACTGAGATTAAAAGATTAAATCAAGTGATGTTGCAAATGAATACAGTAGAATTAAGATAATGACATAACGACAATGTTATGAGTTGTGTCAATTACAAGATCAGTGAACTCATATCACCACGAGTGACACACTGTTAGTAAAAAAAAAAAAAAAAAAAAAAAAAAAAAAGGAAAAGGAAAAGTGGGGAGGAATTATGGTAATAATACATTATGCTTAATTTGTTGGTTTGGGAAAATTTTTGTTGGGAATTAGATATTCCTGTTTGTGATTGTAATCATATACAATTTATTTTCTTAGAGTAGTGCTAAAATACCTGCATGAGTTAATTTTTGAACTATATTAACCTGAAAGCAATTGTGGATGCTATTCTTAGTTTAGTAGCAAAATACATACCTGATTGAATATTATTTGTGTGACGCATATAAATGAATATAACTTTTTGAATGTTGTAAGGGAAAACAACAAATTGTTGAATGTGAAACTGTCGGAAGATATACATGATTATGCTGATTTCATGGTAAGATGTACCCTATCTGATTCAGTGTGTGTGGAAAGCAGATTCAGATGTGACTGAGCATAAGGATAAGACAAGATCACATTTGAAGGGGGTGCTAACGGAATTGGGAAGAAGTTCGAGAAAGAAAATTTGTGGCTAAAAAAATGAAGTTAATCGTGGCATACACCCTCTTTCTCAAAGAATGATGAAGACATTCTCCCGTGTAACTTGGAGATGGATGCTTACCTTCACCAAGGAAATTTATGTGACCATCTGCCTGGATCACACTGCAACATATGAAAGAAAGGCGATCACTTACTCTTGTTCGAAGGCTTGGAACATTCATCACATCAGAAGTTGCAGGACAACGACATTTTACCTGCAACCTCTGTGAAATGCGGGAACATATGTTATTACTTCACCAACTTGCGGGGAGCCAGCATGGAGCTGCAAACAAATGGCTGTGCCTTTTCACAACAGCTGTGCACAATTCCGCTGGTTGCTCATGGTATGGACCATGGATGACCTGAACACCATGGTCCCAACATCATTGTGGATGCATCCGGCATCCCTGTTCCACATCTTGCTGGCCAATCAACGTCACACCAATACTTGCTGCCCACTCATAATGAGGGAAGAGGCAAGTCGACTACAACTGGGCGAAGGCCTTGTTCAGGAATTACTATGGTTTACAGCAAAAGTGGCAAGAATGCTACATGGAGAGCAGGGTCAGTCTATGACTCCGCACTGTTACCACAACAGCGAAATCCTACACGAAGTAGTGCAGGTGTTATGAAGACAGAAAATGTTTCATACCTGGATTCAAACACAAGTGATCAGCCCTTCCTTTCAAACAAAGAGTCAACATTTGTGTGGAGGCAAACGTTTTTGCCAGATGTTGCAGATGCTTTACAAAACTTGAAAATGAAGTGAAATTGTTGTATCTTGGTGATGGTGAAGTGTTGTTTTGAAAAGATATTTGGGATGCAAATGCAATAGATTGAACAATATGGAAGGAGTCAATGACCAACGAAATGTTTTGTGATTCTTGCAGGATGACGGTGTATGCCCAAGGGAATGTAATTACCAAAGTTGTGGTTTGAGTACTTGTATTGATATTTACTTATACTTGTATTGATATTTACTTGTAGTGATTGATTATTTACTTATACTTGTATTGATATTTACTTGTAGTGATTGATTATTTACTTATACTTGTATTGATGTTTACTTTTAGTGATTGATTGTTTACTTTTATTGATGTTTAGATTAATGGTTAATATAAACAAAAAACAAAAAGATGAGGGAATTGTGGAAATGTAACTCATTGATTGTAACTCAGTATAACTCATTGGTTGGAAGCAGGTACTAGCAGGTGGTTGTAAGAATGTCAGGAATGTATCTCGCTCTGTCGAAGCTGGGAGTCCTTTTGTCCACCTTTATTACGACCCCGGGCTAACACACATTCCCAAGCCCGCACTATTTGTTTTTGGACATCGGGATGCAAAGAGGGTGAAGAACCTCCCCAGCAGGGAGGCGGTTGTGGATGACCAAGGAGCTTCAGCGCACGGAGGATTAACATTCAGCGCACGGAGGATTAACTCCAATTTGCCCATATAACCAAGAGCAAACTTTGAGTCAGGAGGACTTGCCACGAGAACATCTGCCCGACGGACGAACGAGTATGCAACGGGAAAGCAGCGCCAGGAGAGCACCGGCCAATGAGGAAGAACCAACGACTTGAATTACTAAATTCGTTATGGTATTATAGTTCCTTATTATATTGAAACAAGTGAACTAGTAGTTAATAAAGTCTCGATCTTTTGTAAACCTGTTTCCGGTCATTGGAGTCTTGAGTCCCAAACACACTTCCACGACACTACCTTTCATGACAGTTTTGTGGACTTTGTGTTTTCATTCGAAGTCACAAAGCTGAATTAGTAGAGACGTCCAGTCTCCATCTTCACACAAAATATATCATGATGGACAAGTACACCATTTGATAACAGAGGTTCTGCACAGTGCCTTCAGAAAGTATTCACATCCCTTGACTTTCTTCACATGTTGTTGTGTTACAGCCTGAATTTAAAATTGATGAAATCGAGACTTTTTGTCATGAATCTACACATTATACGCCATGATGCTAAAGTGGAATTTTTAGAATTCTTTTTACAAAATAGTTAACAATGAAATAAAGAAATATATATTGAGTCAATAAGTATTCAACCCCTTTGCTATGACACCGCAAATTGAGCTCAGGTGCATCAAATTTCCTTTGATCATCCTTGAGACGTCGCTACAATTTGATTGGAGTCCACCTGTGGCCAATTCAATTGATTGGACATGATTTATTTAGAAACACACCTTTCTATATGAGGTACCACAGTTGACAGTGCACGTCAGAGCAGAAACTCCACTATGAAGTCCAAATAAATGTCCATAAAACTCCGAGATAAAATTGTGAGTAGGCAGATTTATGGGGAAGGGTATAAAACAATTTCTGGAGTATTAAAAGTTCCCAAGGGCAAAGTGAGCTCCATCATTAGGAAATGGAAAGAATATGGGACAACTCAGACTCTTCCTAGAAGCCTGGTGTTGGCTTAGCGGTTAGGGTGCTGGCTTGGGATCCTAGGATCCTGGGTTCGAATCCCGGTCAATCGCTGAATTAACGCCAGGGGGGTTGACTCAGCCTGTCATCCTTCCGAGGTCGGCAAATTGAGTACCAGCTTGCTGGGATGAATGATCACGGCATGTACCCCGATTTAGAATAGGTACACTGTATCCCTGCGCATCGTAAGAGCATGACCAAGGGTTGGCGTCAGGAAGGGCATCCGGCCATAAAAACATTGCCTCAAACAGGGAACCATGATTGTCATGGGGCCCGCAAGGCTAACCCCCGCTCTAGCGGGGAACATGGCCTTTAAAAAAAACGATCATTCATTCATTCATTCATTCATTCAGACTTCCTAGAGCTGTCCGTCCAACCAAACTGAGCAACCAGGCAAGAAAGATCTTGGTCTGGCAGGTGACCAGGAACCCAATGATCACTCTGACAGAACTACAGAGTTCTTCGGTTGAGATGGGTGAACCTGCCAGAAGGGAAACAATATCTGCAACACTTCACAAATCTAAAATTTACGGGAGAGTGGCCAGATGGAAGCCACTCCTGAGAAAAAGGAACATGACAGCATGCCTGGAGTTTGCAAAAAGGCACGTGAAAAACTCTGAGAGCATGAGGCAAAATATGCCGTGGTCTGATGAGATGAAAAGTGAACTCTTTGGCCTGAATGCAAATCGCTATGTCTGGCGGAAACTGAACACACCTCAACACCAATCTAACACTATCCCTACCGTGAAGCATGGTGGTGGCAGCATCATGCTTTAGGGATGCTTTTCAGCAGCAGGGTCTGGGAGAATTGTAAAGATAGAGGGAACAATGGATGGATCCAAATACAGGCAAATACTGAGGAGAACCTGCTTTAAAGTGCAAAAGACCTTAGACTGCAGTGATGAAGATTTGCATCCAACAGGCTAATGATCCCAGGCATACAGCCAAAGCAACACTGAAATGGTTTCAGAACAAGAACATGGTAGTCCTTAAACTTCCAGCCAAAGCACAGACTTGAAATCCGTTGAGAATCTGTGGAAAGACTTGAAGATTGCTGTTCACCGACGCTTCCGATCCAACATGGCAGAGCTTGAGCAAATCTACAAGGAACAATGGGAGAAACTCCCCAAATCCAGATGTGCAAAGCTGATACCTACTTACCCAAAAAGACTCAAAGCTGTAAACGCTGCCAAAGGCACTTCTACAAAGTGTTCACTCTGGGGTTGAATACTTTTCATATTTTTATTTCTGTCTTTCATTGAATACGACCATTGAATTACCACCATTGAATACGAATACGATATTTCTGTCTTTCATTTTTTATTTCAAAAATAAATTCCACTTTGACATTATGTGGTATTGTGTGTCAATCGGTGACAAAAAAAATCTTAATTTAATCCAATTTGAATTCGGGCCATAACTCAACAAAATGTGGAAAAAAGTCAAGGGTGTGAATACTTTTTGAACGCACTGCATGTACATGGTGTTCATGATAGTGACTTGAACTTGGAGTCCACTTGGTTGTGTGATGTTTAATATAGACTCAATGGAAAAAATTAAGCACACCTTCACAATAGTAGTGTTTGTGAAAAAAAAATTGAATCAAATTAAAATGTTCTTTCACATATAAATTAAAGAACCCTCCAGGCACAGTGTGATTTCCATTCATCACTCGGGCAAGGCATTTTGCACAACAAGCACTTACAGAACAGTAGGGTGTGATGTGATGTACAATACTCTTTACAGAGCGTTGGTGCTCCTGAAGCAGTTTATTGGCAAGGGTTATACTGCATGGTTTGCCATTGCCTTCCCAGCGTTGTTTGCTCTATCCTAATAAATTCTGAGTGTCAAACAAGGAGGGCAGCACGTACTTTGGTATGAATTTGGTATGTTTAAGTCTTTGGTATGTTTAAGTCTTTGGTATGTTTAAGTCTTTGGTATGTTTGAACTGCCGACTTCCCAGACTCAGAGTGGACCCTCTAACCATTATGCCACCGAGTCTGGTACGGTAGGAGTATCAACTTGAATAAACACTTTTACCTGGTTATTGTTTGGAGAAGGTGACATTATCATTGCATACTCCTATTGGTGCATTATGGTTCTCTGGCCTGTGGAAGACTTGGTGAAGTCCCAAAATGTCATATTATTGCAATGAATAATGCTGGGATGTCCTACATAACTGGCTTTGTGTCACTGGGTACAAAGACAGGAGATCTCTTCTCATCCCAGAACACAAAGTAGACCCACGAAGTATGAGCCAGGCAGGTCAACACTGTAATCACACATTCTGGGGCAAGAGCCATTGGATTTATGAGATTTGATTTCTCCTGCATGCAACCAAAGGTAGAAATCAGGTTTAGTGGCAACCTAACACAGACTCTGGCAAGGTAACAGGCTGCTTTGCACCAGGAATGATAACAGCTCTTTTTGGATTTTCTCTTGCGGGTTCTTCTATGGATGAGAAAGGAGGGTTGTAGCAGTAATCCATCGTTATAATGGTGTTTAAACACATTACTGACCTTTTATGACATGTGTTCCGTATTGACATCATTGAGTATCATTATTGATTGGTCTTGAGCCATACTGCCAGCAGTCTGATTATAAAATCATCGTGTTTTTTGGTGTAAAACTGTCCTTCTTTTTTCATTTGAAAAAAAAATCAACAAAACCTCTGAATTTGTCTCAAGTGATTTGTCTAGGATGCATACTTTATTAATATTATTTTTTTGTATACAGAATCGAGGCTCGTGTAAGAGCTAACACATTGAACATGAAAACATGCACAGACACATAAAACACACAATGAAGGGAGCAGGAGACAAGCGAGGAAGAGAGGGAAGCACACAACCACAACAACAGTAGAGAACAGGGACGTCGGTAGATCTGTGGAAGGGGGAGGGCTGGGGAAGGAGGGAGGGGTACACGGTACAATGCAAATGAATTTCAGGAAAGAAGTTGGGGATTGAAAAAGGCGGATTTGGGGTGTTTTAACGGGGGTAGAAAAGATCAAGGTTTTGGATGGGGGAAGATAAGAGATGGTGGTGAACAGCTGTTTTAAATACGTGGAGGGAGGAGAGCGATTGAATAGAGTGTGGGAGATTGTTCCAGAGGCGGGAAAAAAGAGGAATGAAAGAGTGAAGGTGAGCAGAGTGTGTTGATTTTGGCAGTTTCACCAAAAGGGGGTTGCTATGGTAGATCTTGTGCATCCTGCAGGAATATTTCGGGGGCAGAGCACAGACAGAGCAGGGGGAGCAAGGCTGGAGAGGAGTCGGTAGAAGACAGAAAGACCACCAACCTGCCTGCGGTAAGCGAGTGAAAGTCCCTCAGAATCAGCTTCATTGCGGGAGATTCCAATGATTCTGAATGCTTTGGTTTCAACCGCGTCAAGCCGAGCTCGGGGTGAGGCAGGAGCACGAGCCCATAGGGGAGAGCAGTATTCCATTGGGCTGTGAATGAAAGCTTTTCATGTGGTGAGGAGCTCAGAAGTGCTCATAAAGGACCTCGCACGATGGAGGATGCCCAGACGGCAACTAGCTTTGGAGGCCAGCTTGGAAATGTGGTTTTCCCAGGAAAGAACATGGCAGATAGTGAGACCCAAAAGCTTGAGTGACAGAACCTCTTCAAGAGGATTGTTCAGAAAGTAGATGGGAGGGTTGTCCAGACAGTCTTTTTGGAGAGACAAAGTGAGCGTGTGAGATTTGTCAGGGTTGAAAGACATGTTCGATTTGTTTGACCAGTTTGTGATGTTATCCAGGTCTGCAGAGAGTGAATAGGCTGCTGCCTGCCGATCTGTGGGTTGAGATATAGAGCAGCAGAGAGTGGAGTCATCAGCAAAGAGATAGAGAGGATTTTCCAGATAGTCAGTTAAATCATTAATGAAGACCAGAAAAAGCACAGGGCCCAGAGCACTGCCTTGAGGTACTCCAGCCTGGACAGGAAGGGAGAGGTGAGAGAAATCCATTCAGGGCCACACGTTGACCGTGACCAGAGAGGAAGTTTGCAAGCCATTCGTGGAGGTTTCCATGGATACTATGGGAGGAGAGTTTAGTGAGGAGGGCGGGGTGCCAGACTGTATCAAAGGCGCGAGATATGTCAAGGGAGACAACTCTGATTTCCTGTTTGGCATTGAAGACCTCCATCTATTGTTGAGACAGCAGAAGCAGCATGTCCAGAGTAGAATGACCTGGTCTGAATCCAAATTGATGATCTGAGATCAAGCCATTGGAGAAGAGGAAGGATTTGATGCCAGAAGGGATGATGGATTCCATGACCTTGCTGATTATTGGGAGCAGGCTGATTGGTCTGTAGTTGCAAGGTTCTGTTTTTGTACATTTCTTGTGTAAAGCGGTAATGTTGGCTGATTTCCAAGCAGATGGCAGATGATCTTGAGCAAAAGAGAGGGTGAAAAGAACAGAGAGAGGGTGAGATAGAGCAGCAGAGCATGGTTTTAGGACACGGGGGCTGATGCCGCCTGGTCCAGTTGCAGAATTAGAGTCGAGGTTTAACAAAAACTTCTCAACCTTGTCAGGAGAGAAGGATACAGAGTCCAGGAGCAGCTTGTTATGATTGGGTAAGGTGGGTACAGAGAGAAACGGGGTTGGAACATGATTTAGAGGCAAACACAGAGTTGAGGTTTTCAGCTTTTTCATGTGCCGAGTCATCTGTGTAGCCGTTTGAGGTAAGGGAGGGGATGGAAGGAAAACAAACACCAGAAACAGGTTGAACCAGATGCCACCAGAATTTGGAGGAAGGAGACAGGTTTGAGAGTTAAGTCTTGAGGCGAGAGATATAGTGTTTCCTGGCTCTCCTGAGAGTAGACACACACTTGTTCCGAGCTTTGTGAAAGGAATGGAGATTGCCTTCAGTTGGATTAGCCTTCCAAGAGGCAAAGGCAAGTTGTTTCAGGGCAACTGCCTCACCACAAGATTTAGTGTACCATGGACGGGAGAAAGGGTATGACACCTGAAGACGAGATGGGATAAATTTGTGCATGAGAGAGAGCAGTTTACTTTGGAAGAATTCCCAGGATGAGTTGATGTCAGAGGCAGTAGAGATGGGAGACCAGTCCAGATGATTGATTGCTGCTTGAAGACTGTGCCAGTCAGCGTGAGTGAAATGCCAGAATCGTCGACACTGAGGAGGCTCTCTGAGAATGGCCAGAGAGATTGCAGCAAACATTTGCAGGGACGTTTGTCATAAGTCATAATCAAGTCTAGAAGAGTCGGGAAATTGACAGATTGTGTCAGTCCCAGTTGGTCACAGAAGTCCTTTGCGAAGCTTAAGGACTGTGCAGTGGCTGGTGAGAGAGGTACCCACACCCAGCCAGTTGGCATGATGACAATTGAAGTCGCCATATATGAGGAAGAGAGAGTTGGGATGAGTGGATAGAAGTTCGTCCATGTTGTCAGACAGCGAGAGATAAATGGAGTCAATTATGAAATTACACAATTATACAGTTATTTTGTAAAAGTTTCCAAAAATAAATTCTGCTTTGACATTATGGTCTATTATGTGTAAATCAGTGATAAAAAAAACTAAATTTAATCTATTTTAAATTCAGGCTGTAATGCAACAAAATGTGAAAAAAGTCAATTGGTGTGAATACTTTCTGAAAGCACTGTATATCCCAACCCACAGGACCAGAATGCATGTTCATACCAAAACCATTTTCGGTTTGAGAACTATAGGCCATTATCAGCACAAAGTGGATCATACTCAGGAATTAAGCTGGCGTGCTGTTTCTTGTTGTCCCGTGATCACATGGCACCTCTTCACTCTAATGGTGACCATTAAGCCATGTGCCACACCAGCTCTTGCTGCAAAACTCATATGTAGTATGTAAATAGCCCTTAATAAGAAGGACACAACGACTATGCACTCTTTTCTTAAGTGGTTTAAAAAAGATATTTTATGCTCTTTTTTATTGAGAGTAACAAAACTATTTTGGGTCAAACAAATGACTAGAAATATTTCACCTTGATGATGAAGGGCTTTCTGCAGCCTTATGTCCCATTGGGACAAAGACAATGAGTGAGGAGTGATGAAGGGCAGTCAATATTTTGAAATGCAAATGTCTGTTGGGAACTGAAAATAAGGAAAAAGAACATAAAATAAAGGAACATGTCAAAAATGGTTTTTTGCTTATGTATTATGCTATCACTTATGATTGTGGCTGCATGAACACCAAATTAGAGCTTAGCTTTCCCAGCTCAATCTAAGAAGTCAATTGTCTTACATTTCAAGAACTGCATTTTCGCAAAGATTAATGCTGCAGCCACTTATCACAATCTCAACTCGTAAATGTGCAGCTTTTCATGGTAGGTGAATCTTCTGCGATGGAAAATATTTGGAAGCTGCCCTATCACAAATCTATTTCTTTTAAGGCTGCTGCCAAGTCATATCAATGAGTTTTCTGACAACTGCTTTCAGAAAACTAGATTAGACTGGCAGCTGTCTTAAATCTGTCTTGCAAAGGCGAAGGATGAAAAACAGTCAGGAACCTGTGTAACAATACCTCATGGTTAAATCACTCTCGGAATGAGATACTGCAGTTATCTGACTTCCCTCCATGAGTGTCAGGATAACCTAGAAATATACACACTCGCCTCTGAGCTGTCCAGCCTGGATTTCAATGTTGCAGCCCTGCTATAAATTGTCGGATTGGAGTCTCATATGCTGGATGAGGCATCAGTGTGTGTGCCTTATGCTCTCCTTTTACAGTAACTAGCACATTACCTATAGGGTGGTTGCGTCATCCCTCCCTCAGTGACATAAACATACACAATTACACTTACATTTGCACTGTAAGTAAACTCACACATGCAATTCTGACCACTCCTCAACAAAATTAGCCTCAGCTCCCCTCCCAACTCTGAAGAAATTGTGGGTGGAGTCAGGCGAGCTGCCCAACCAATGGATGGAACTCGAACGCATGCACACACACAAAAACACACATGCATGGCTCCTTTTATAGCATAGATTCACATGCAAAACAACAAGAAAACTCATTATATACCAGAACCTTGAAGTTAGACTGCGTATCCAGCCTGCCAGCGTTTAGTTGGTGGACGTCAAATATCCAAAAGTATTCTTCGCGAAGAGTAAGAGAGCTATGACCGGTACCTTGTGGAAATTGCAATTTCCTGCTATAGCCTAAAGGGGGCATTGCAACAGCACCACAGCCACTCTCCCCAGCAAATTATGCTCCCTGCAGCGACGTGCTGCCCATGAAAGAAGCAGACTTTCCTCTATGCCTCGCCCATTAATGCCGACAAATATGGCGGCAAAACCACGTGACCGCTGACGTCATTGTATTTTAAACAGATGACGTCAATTTACTCATAGATAACACTCAATAAATTACATCTTGATCGGATGAAGTTTTGTACTTGTCGAATTATGACGTCATAATAGAGGAATCTATGGCATAATCATTAACATGTTATTCCCCATGGAGAGTTCTTTACAATGAGCCATGTCGCAATTTTTTCAATGCAGCATTTTTGGAGATATAGAGGTGCAAATTTTTCGGTTTTTCCAAGATGGTGCTCGTACCACTTCACCTATGACGTCATAATTATCCTTTTTATAATCTACAGGAGGAGCCGCTCCTATGGTGAAAATTTCTCGGCAATCAGTCCAACGGTTGCATAGAAAAGCATACTCACGTTCTGTACGGACAAACAGACAAACAAACGGACCCAAATGCAATACCCTCTTCTCTGGTGAGAGTAAATTATCCCCGATTCGTGTGTGTGTGTGTGTGTGTGTGTGTGTGTGTGTGTGTGTGTGTGTGTGTGTGTGTGTGTGTGTGTGTGTGTGTGTGTGTGTGTGTGTGTGTCTGTGTAATATTGTAATATTAAATATAAACTTTTCTTAGTGAGTGTCGGAAAGTGTTTTAGGCATTCACAAAAAAAAATAGAGAAAAAACTCCAAATTGAATTTTTTCAAAATGCCAACAGGATTAGAACATCATCGGGCAACACCGGGTACTCCAGCTAGTCTTCTACTATATAAGAGGGCCGTTGGTCTGTCTGTCTGTTTCGCCATTTTTCTCAGAGATGGCTGAACGGATCTTCGTCAAACTTTCGGAGGTTCATCAGTGAGTGCCTGGGAGTGTTTTAGGCAAAAATATATTTTATTTTTGAAAAAATAAATGTTCGTTTTTTTGGATTAAAAAAAAAATCTCTATAGTGCCGAAGCCTTTTTGATTAATGACACTTACTAGTACCCGACTTCAAAGCCGCAATGAGCCGGCGAAGCCAAAGCCTCTTGCCACTATTTTACCCATCAATGTGGCATCAGTAGGTTAGGTAGTTGGTAGTAGGTAGTTGTAGTAGGTACCGTACCTAGTTCAAAATGACACCATTTGCATTCTGGATGAGATTAAAATTGATAAAATTTCCTTCTTGATTAATTCGGTGAATTCGGTCTCAACTTCGGATATTTCTGGCCATGAAAAACTATCCCCTACGGCCGCGAGATTTCTGAAAAATAATTCTTCGTCAATTTTAGAATATTTGATGCCGTTTTCACCCTCCGAAACGAGTAATAAGCTTTTTTGAAATAATTTTTGAAATGCTCGAATCTCATTGGTTCCGGTGTTTCGTGACGATTTTCTTTGAAGATAATCAGGCCCGTGCGGGCCGAGGTTGGTCCTAAAGTATTTTAATTACAAATTAGAGGTGCATAAAATTGTGAATCAAACAAAGACGGGCGAAACAAACTCCTCTTGAACGTTTTTCAATTTTTTTATGCATACTTCCGCATCCGCAAGATGGCGGCCTCCATTGAGCGATTTGGTGTGTCACAGCTTCGGAATTCTCAAGCCAAGGGATCCAGCATAATCTGGTTTTCAACATAATACGTATGCGTTTATTCACAACACCGGCTTCGCCGGCTACAAGTCCGCATTCACATAAATAAATACAAAAAAAAACATTTGAACACAAAAAATCAAACAATTCCGGAAGTGTACGAAGTTGATAGTAAAGCTTCTTTTTCCTCCTGAAAGTCATCATACTTAACTCAGAAACGTGATGAACAGCACATTCACCAGCAGATATTCAACAAAAATGTGAAATGATGATTTGACATTTGTGATGGATTCTGATTTGGATGTAATTGCTTTTCCATTATATTTGTCCTCATTTCAAATATGTTAATGTTTCTTTTTCGCTTGAACAACGCCGGGTACTCCAGCTATAAACGCTTATATACTTTACTCGGGGTACAAATACAACTTTGGCTGGGGGGCAACATAGGCTATGTGGCTGCGGCCTCATTCGGGGGTGTGGAGGACCTGGAGAGGAGTGTAAATTCTCTATGTAAATGATGTAGTGCCACCTGGTGATGGTGGCAGAGGGTATTACAATTTCCTTTTTTACCTGGGCAACACTGAGGTTAAAGCACTCTTTGCACACGTAAATGTTTCCTTCTTCCCTTCCCCCCTCACTCAAAACGGAGGAGCCTGTCAACGCCCCCCATCCCCCCCCCCCAAAAAAGATATATATGTAGTATATCTTTACCCTCCCACTCCCTTCCCCACCCCTCCCCCTTCCACTTACCCCACTCCCTTCCTCAACCCTTCCTCTCCAGCCTCCCCCCCTCACCCGGCAACGCCGGGTACTCCTGCTAGTTGTCTGATAAAAAAAAGAAAATCAACAAAACCCTTTTGAATTTGTCTCAAGTCTTTGTCGAATATGCACACCAGTATATACGTTTCTTGTCCTTCCCTGATTATCCCGAATCTTGTCCTTTGCCATTCAGTAAAATTATATCTTCAACACCCCGGTTTCAAGTGTATATATATTTTTCTCGTTTCCTCTATCTCCGCATTGCACCTGTCTCTGTTGTCTTACTTTGTCCCGATAACCCCATCTACCTCTGCCTTACGTTTACCACTGCCACTCTCTTTTGTCTCTCTCCGTTTCTGCGTCTTCTCATCCTCGACCACTTTTTACACGCCTCTCCAATTGCTTCTTCAGAAGATTGATGATGGTTTCTCAAAGCCTTTCGATCTGATCGCTCCAACATGGATCACAGCACTTGCCATTTATCATGCAATTAGTGGTCCCTGTGGACCTCATGGTACATCAGATGCCACACGCTCCATCCCTTGGCAGACCGGTGACCTTACACACTCTGATTGCTCCATAGAACAAACACAATTCCACAAATGTTAGCATTTTAACTGCTTCAACTGAGCATGGCTTGATGAAAGACACCATGTGGATGGTGTGAAGATAGTGGAATGTTACAACCTTCCACGACTGTTTTCATTTCTTGAATTCAACACAAGAAAAGAGGCATGCTGTAAATACAATGAACAGGTAAGTATTCTTAAGCCTGATTTATGACAATAAAGCACTTATTAGCAGGTACTAAATTCTGATTATAATACTACAGGTGTGTTGATTACCAAGAGGCTAGCTAGCACTTGTTAAGCCAGCTGTTCCTTATCAACGGTTTGGAATAGAGTGCTTGCTTAAATGCTTAAGCCACTTAGCGAGCTCTACAAGAATTTTGGTAACAAAAAACACAGGCCATATGTGCCAACATTAATGGTTCATCATCATCATCATCATCATCATCATCATCATCATCATAATCATCATTATATATCATTGCCATCAGCATCATCAGCATCATCATCACCAATATTGATCTTTGTAGGGCCCTTGGCACCATGGCGATCATTTTCATGGATGGATTTCACACGGTACATATACCATAATCTACTATATAAGAGAGATGTTGGTCTGTGTGTGTGTCTGTGTGTCGCCATTTTTCTCAGAGATGGCTGAACGCGTCTTCGTCAAACTTTCAGAGGTTCATCAGTGAGTGCCGGGGAGTGTTTTAGGCGGAAAAAAAAAAAGTTGAAAAAAAAAAGTTCATTTTTTTGGAGTAAAAAAAAATCGCTCGATAGTGCCTAAGCCTTTTAAAATTAATGACAGTTATATACAACTACACATTCACATAAATAAATACAAAACAAGCACCAGACATTTGAATACAAATAAATCAAACAATTCCAGAAGTGTACGAAGTTGGTAATACGGCTTCTTCTTCTTCCTGATCGGCATCACACTTAACTCAGTAGGTGATGAATGTGGATGTGGATTCACCCACCAGCATATATATATGAACCCTCTTCCTCTCCTGCCTCCCCCTCTCATCCCCCCTCCGCTCCCCTTCCCTCCTCCCTCCCCTTCCCCTCCTCTCCCCCCTCCCCCCTTCATCCCCCCCTCCCCCCTTCATCCTCCCTTTCCCCTCTTCCCTCCCCTCCTCCCCCATCCCTCCCCCTTCCACTCCCCCTCCTCCCCCACCTGGCAACGCCGGATACTTCTGCTAGTATATATATAAGAGAGATGTCTGTGTGTGTGTCTGTGTGTCGCCATTTTTCTCAGAGATGGCTAAACGGATCATCGTCAAACCTTCAGAGGTTCATCAGTGAGTGCCTGGGAGTGTTTTAGGCAAAAAACAAAAAAAAAAAGGAAAAAAAAAGATCGTTTTTTTGGAGTTTTAGAAAGAAAAAAGAAATCGCTCGATAGTGCCTAAGCCTTTTAAAATTAATGACAGTTATAAACAAGTACACATTCGCATAAATAAATACAAAACAATCACCAGACATTTGAATACAAATAAATCAAACAATTCCAGAAGTGTACGAAGTTGGTAATACGGCTTCTTCTTCTTCCTGATCGGCATCACACTTAACTCAGAAACGTGATGAATGCCACATTCACCCACCAGCATATATATGAACCCCCTCCTCTCCCCTTCCCCCCCCCTTCCCCCCCCTCTCGCCCCCATTGCCTCCTCTCCCCTTCCTCCCACCCCTCCCTCCCCCTCCCCCCCTCCCCACGACTTCCCCCACTTCCCCTCGACTTCACCCCCTATCCCCCCTTCCCCCTCTCCCCTCCCCTTCCCCCCTCCATCCCCCTTCCCCCCCTCCTCCCCCTCTCCCCTCCTCCCCCTCCCCTTCCCCCACTCCCCTCCCTTTCTCCCCCTCTCCCCTCCCCTTCCCCCCTCCATCCCCCTTCCCCCCTCCATCCCCCTTCCCCCCCTCCATCCCCCTTCCCCCCCCTCCCCCTCCCCCCTCTCCCCTCCCCTCCTCCCCGTCCCCTTCCCCCACTCCCCTCCCTTTCTCCCCCTCCCCCTCCCCCTCCCCTTCCCCCACTCCCCTCCCTTTCTCCCCCCTCCCCCTCCCCTTCCCCCACTCCCCTCCCTTTCTCCCCCTCCCCCTCCCCTTCCCCCACTCCCCTCCCTTTCTCCCCCCTCCCCCTCCCCCTCCCCGTCCCCCACTCCCCTCCCTTTCTCCCCTCCCCCTCCCCCCCCTCTCCCCTCCCTCCTCCCCCCCCTCTCCCCCTCCCCCCCCTCTCCCCTCCCCCCTCTCCCCTCCCCCTCTCTCCCCTCCCCCTCTCCCCTCCCCCCTCTCCCCTCCCCCTCTCCCCTCCCCCTCCCCCCTCTCCCCTCCCCCCCTCTCCCCTCCCCCCTCTCCCCCCCTCTCCCCTCCCCCCCCTCTCCCCTCCCCCCCTCTCCCCCCCTCTCCCCTCCCCCCTCTCCCCTCCCCCTCCCCCTCTCCCCTCTCCCCCCTCTCCCCTCCCCCCTCTCCCCTCCCCCCCTCTCCCCTCCCCCCCTCTCCCCTCCTCTCCCCTCCCCCCCTCTCCCCTCCCCTCCCCTCCCCCCTCTCTCCCCTCCCCCCCCTCTCCCCTTCCCCCCTCTCCCCTCCTCTCCTCTCCCCCCCTCTCCCCTCCCCCCCTCCCCCCCTCTCCCCTCCCCCCCCTCCCCCCCTCTCCCCTCCCCCCCTCTCCCCCTCTCCCCCTCTCCCCCTCACCCCCTCTCCCCTCCCCCCCCCTCTCCCCTCCCCCCCTCACCCCCTCTCCCCTCCCCCCCTCTCCCCTCCCCCCCTCTCCCCTCCCCCCCTCTCCCCTCCCCCCTCCCCCCCTCTCCCCTCCCCCCTCCCCCTCCCCCTCCCCCTCCCCCCCTCTCCCCTCCCCCCTCCCCCCCTCTCCCCTCCCCCCTCCCCCCCCTCCCCCCCCTCTCCCCTCCCCCCCTCCCCCCCTCTCCCCTCCCCCCTCCCGGCAACGCCGGGTGCTTCTGCGAGTACCAGATAAAACACAATGTCAGTTTGTGTGTGTTGTACAGATGTCTGTTCCCCTTCATAAGGGTAGGTTTTAAAGGCCAATCTTTTAACATGAATGTGTGTTCACTACGGTCTATTTTTGAGGACAAAACAAACTCGAAAAACGTTTTCCCTAAAAGAGTAATTATGTCTCTTCTATTGGAAATGTAGACGGTGGCTTGCAAACTGAGCCTCAAGGGTGGTGTAAGGAAACGATTTTTAAAATAACAATAAATACTAGGTGCAGGGAGGTGAAATTTGCTGCGCATAATGTGCAACATGTGCATAATAAAATGAGCGTTCATTTATGTCCATATAATGTCTAATAAATAAAAAAAGATATAAGCTGACCTGACGCTAGACCGAGGCTTCAGACTTTGGCACGCTCACGAGGCTGCACCGTCGAATAAACTGTTTCAACCCATCATTTTTGACGAGCTTTTATACTAGTTTATGCAGTATCGCACCTATTTTAAAATCCACTAGATGCAGACCAATACTGTATTCGGATTTGTGTTGCCAAAGGAGAGCACATACAAAAATTATTTAAAAGGTCAGAATAAAACGTGAATGGGATGTATTTTGACAGAAAGGCTGAATAACGTCTCGGACGAGCTGTGCTGGGCTTGAAGACCTTCAGAGGGTTTCCATGCTGGGTATTATCATGTCGAAAGATGAAAAACTGATTTTGGTCAAGGTTTTCATAACCCCACACAATCTTGAAGACCTCGATAAGATCCCCCTGGGACGCGCTAGCGCTGCATGAAGAGGTTCAGGTGGGAAAGCCTGTCCCACAATCATCCGAGTCTCGAGCCGTTAGACACGTTCCATTTTGACAATGTCGCCTTGGTGACTAGTGGACCACGCTTGGACACATTATTCAAGTAGAGGTCAGACAAAGGCCGACCGCTGGTCGTCGATCGCTTTTTAAAAGTGGGGGTTGAGGGACATTGCTAGTGCAAATCGTGGAGCCCATAGTGATGACCGGCAAGCCTTGCCCCTACAAATTGTTGATTCCAGACGCTCTTTCCTGTGGTGCATTCTGGGAATTTATTCCGACCACTTCTGCCACGTTTCTTTGAAATAATTTAACTTATAAATGGGGGACCTTTTAATTTAGACATTTTTCTTGGTGCCAAAGTTTATTATTACACTCGAAAACTAAATATAATAATTCAGCATGGCAATTAAATCAAACAAAACAAATCCAATAAATCGAAGCAGGGTGTTATGATTCATGTATTCCAATTAAATCAGTAAAAAATTATAAATGCAAAAGCTGGACTTACAAGTCCGTAGAGCGAAGTTTGGGCGAGAATCCACTTGCCTTGGTCATCGCAGATGTAGTGAAGAAGAGGCTTTGTGACCATTTTCAAGCAAAAAAGAATTCAGTCCGATTTTACTTTGACAAGTAAGGGGAGAGAATGTATCCCTGTTTAGCTCCTTTTCCAATTCCAAACCTTTTTGTTTGTCCATACACTGCTGTTACTAGAGCTTCTTGTTTAGTTTAGTTTAAAACAGCTGTTCACGACCATTTCTTATATTCCCCCATCCAAAACCTTGATCTTTTCTACCCCCGGTAATTCACCCCAGATTCACTTTTTTGAAATACGGACTTCTTTCCTGGAAGTCCTAGCAGTGTCCATGTGTTTTATACCTCTCCCCCCCCCCCCCCCCCCTCCTTCCCATGCCTCCTCCCCCGAAGCCCTCACCATCCCACAGATCTCCCGATGTCCCTGTTCTCTGCTGTTGTACTTGTCAGCTTCCCTTTCTGTTCCCATCATGTCTCCCGCTCCCTTTATTACTTGCAAAATCGAAGATTTTTCAAGTATATTAGTCGGTTGCGTTTGTGGTTCTGTCTGTCTGTCTGTTTGTTTGTCTGTTTGTCACCGGCCTACAGGTCACAATTCTAAATCGATCGTCACGAAACTTCACCAAGTTGTATAGGTCGTCCCAGTTGAGAAGCCTATTGTTTTGGGGTCAAAAGGTCAAAAGGTCAACATAGGCCAAAGGTCACCAACTTTGCCAAATTTCTAAAATCCTCAATTTTCATCCGATTGACTTGAAATTTGAAGAGGCCTTGCATATTTGGTCACTGAATTCAACCACCAAGTATATTTGAGGTCAACATAGGCCAAAAGGTCAACATAGGCCAAATTTCTCAAATCCTCAATTTTCATCTGATTGACTTGAAATTTGAAGAGAACTTGCATATCTGGTCACTGAATTCAACTACATATTATATTTTCAGGTGAACATAGGCCAAAAGTCAACATAGGCCAAATTTCTAAAATTATCAATTTTTATCTGATTGACTTGAAATTCTAAGAGGATTTGCATATATGGTCACTGAATTCAACCATCAACTATGTGTGAGGTCAACATAGGCCAAAAGGTCAACATAGGTCAAGTTTCAAAAATCCTCAATTTTCATCCGATTGAATTGAAAATTGAACAGCATTTGCACAATGAGTCACTAAATTGGGAAATTAACTACTTTTGAGGTCAAAAGGTCAAAAGTCAACAAGGTCAAATTTTCAAAATCATTAATTTTCATCTGAAAAACCGTAAATTTTCATCCGATTGACTTGAAAATAGAACAGCATTTGTGTATTGCCTCACTGAATTGGGAAACTAACTATTTTTTGAGGTCAAAAGGTCATAGGTCAACTCAAGGTCAACCTTCCAAAATCATCATTTTTCATCTGAAAAATCGTCACTTTTCTTCCTATTGACCCGAGCTTTGATAAAGATTGTCAATTTTAATCTTGATGAAATGGACAATTTGCTGTGTCAATGGCATTTTTTTTCTTAGGGATGGGGGGCGGATTTTGCAAGTATCGTGCTCCGCATGCTGTCTTCTTGTTTGTTTGTCTGTTTGTCACCGGCCTACAGGTCACAATTCTAAACCGATCGTCACAAAACATCACCAAGTTGTATAGATCGTCCCAATTGAGAAGCCTATTGATTTTGAGGTCAAAGGTCAAAGGTCATCTGGAGGTAAAATTTCTAAAATCGCCTTTGAAATCCGATTGACTTGAAAACTAATAGCATTTGTATATTGAGTCACTAAATTGGGAAATGATCTATTTTGAGGTCAAAATGTCAAAGGTCAACTCAAGGCCAAATTTTCAAAAACAGCAATTTTTATCTGAAAAGCCATCAATTTTCAACCGAGTGACTTGAAAATTGATCAGCATTTGCATATCGAGTCACTAAATTGGAAAACATACTATTTTTGAGGTCAAATGGTCAAAGGTCAACTCAAGGTCAAGTTTTCAAAATCAATTTTCATCTGAAAACCGTCAATTTTCAACCGATTGACTTGAAAATTGAACAGCATTTGAATAAAGAGTCACTAAATTGGGAAACATACTATTGTGAGGTCAAAAGGTCAAATGTCAACTCTAGGTCTAACTTCTAAAATCATCAATTTTCATCTGAAAAACTGTCAATTTTCATCCGATTGACTTGAAAATAGAAGAGCATTTGCGTATTGCCTCACTGAATTGGAAAACCAACTATTTTTTTTAGGACAAAAGGTCAAAGGTCAAACTTCCCTAATCATGAATTTTCATCTGAAAACCCATCAATTTTCGTCAGTTGGCTTGAAAATTGAACAGCATTTGTATGGTGCCTCACTGAATTGGGAAACCAACTATTTTTGAGGTCAAAGGTCCACTCAAGGTCAAACATCTAAAATCATTTTTCATCTGAAAAATCGTCACTTTTCATCCTGTTGACCTGAGCTTTGATCAAGATAATCAATTTTAATCTTGATGAAATGGACAATTTGCTGTATCAATGGAAAACTTTTGGGGGGGGGGGGGGGATGGGCGGATTTTGCAAGTATCGTGCTCCGCATGACGTCTTCTTGTTGTATGTTTTGTGTGTCGGTTTTTTTTGTGTGTGTGATTAATGCTGCGCATAATGTGCAACATGTGCTCAATAAAACAAGTGTTTATTTATGTTCATACCTGCCCCTCGGACGTGAGACATCACGCCACAAAGCTCTTGCATGAGCCTCGATCTTGTATACAAAAAAAAAGTGTACAGACTTCTCAGATATCAGGTGCTCTGACTTCCCCATTTCTCTCAGTTTTATCCACATAATTTCATGATCAACACAAATTGAAGCTTTGCTTTAATCTATAAAACAGAGATGCACCTTCCTTTAATATTCCCTTGCCGATTCCATGAACCACTTCAGATTTGTGACTTGATGTCTAGTACATGTCTAGTACCTCTTCCTCTCTTCTAAAACCTGCTTGCACAACAGGCATTTCTCACTTAAGGTGCAAGGTGGGGTAAAATAGCACGTTTCACGTGCCATCAATAAATTGAAATTATCAGTCTTTCCAGTGAAGACCAGTGAAATATCAAGTTTCCCCCCACAAACCATATACTGCTAGAAAGCTTAGAGTATGAGGAATCCAAAAATATAGACACAAGTGAATTTCGGATACAAATAAACATGTGAGCTTTAATTTTCTAGACACATACAAAATATGTTTTTTTGGTTGACATAATTGAAACTGGAACTACTGCTAACTGCCTCAGTCAATCTGTTATTTACCCCTTTGGGTAGTTAGTATGGGTATATCCAAAAAGACCAGTGATGGCTTTTCAGTAAATTGTAATGATAATTACACAAAATATTTTTTCTTTGTTTTTAAAGAAAAATACAAGGATTTTTTTCACAACTCAATTTGTAGTAGGGGTATCTTAAAAAGCCATCATTAATTCATCCAACATGTTAAGATGATTATTAATGCCAAATTTCATTCAATTTGGATGATTAGTTTTCAAGTTATTTCAACTTATTTCTTTGGAAATAAGTACCAATCAAAACAGTTTGATTCTGAAAATATATACTTCAAAGAACACTTTGACATAAAAAACAACAATGTTTTATTTTTTTTATTTTTTACCCCGCTGTGCACCTTAATGAAGTCATTTATTCTGTTGAAAGTTCTTTAGTAATGTCACACGAGTACGTGAAATCAAGGCAATGCTTCAAACAGTTATTTGAACATGCTCTTGCATCCCCTTTATTTGGCAATGGGATGTAGACTGAATGCTTCCACCTTTTGGACCATACAGATCAAGATTAGCTGTTAAAATTTTGATTTCCTCCTCCCCAACTACCTTAAAAAGATCAATTGGAATTTTTTCAGCAACTGGTGCTTTTCCCTTTCAATGCCTCATACCTCATATTCCATACCTCATACCTCATATTATCTCATATTACCTCCTTCCATACCTCATATTCTATCACTATTGGTTGTTGCTCATATTCTCTTTTTTTGAAGGTTGCCATCATATTGCTATCCTGCTTGTATGGAGTTTCAGTATGGTGGATATATTTATTTCACCTGTGTCTTTGCTGTCGGATATTTTCCTGTTCTACTCCTTAAGACCCCGATCATAGATCTTAACTTTTCTGTGATCTCTCGGATTTAAAAAAAAAAAAAAAACTCGTGTTTTCCCCACTCTTTTTCACTTTCTATCTCCATGCATGCCTCTTGGAAATATTTATCTTTGGCTTTCCTTTTTGCACCTTTGGTTTTCATTTGTCTTTTTATGTCTGTAATATGTATTGCCTCTTTTGACAGACATTTAATTTTCTTCTTTCTGCTTGCTTTTGGGATATTGTTTTTTGCCTCTTCTTTTACAGTGTCTTCAACCTCTTGCCACAATTCACTTGGCATTCTGTCAACCAAGTCCAGCTCTGCAAAATGTGTTTTTTTTTTTTTTTTACATTTATTGCATATTGCTTAGAGACATTTTCAAGGTCATATCTAGGTGGAGTTCTGGATTTTTTTTCACCTTTCTCAATTTGACTTGTAATTTTGCCACAAGGAGTTGATCTGTCCCACAGTCTGTGCCTGGGAGATAATTGACAGATTGCACAGTATTTCTCCATCTTCCATTGATTAGAAGGTTGTCAATCTGATTTCTATGTTACCCATCAGGTGAAATCCATGTGTACAGTCTACGCTTGGGTTGTTTGAACCATGTGTTTGCAATTACGATTTCATTTTTCACACAAAACACCAACAATATTGTTACAGCCTGTAAAATGTCAATTATTTGTCCCCCAACTTAACTAACTCTGTATTTAACCTTGGAAATACATGGCCTACATTTAATTTTGTTTAAGGGTTTCATTTTGTTTTATTTTCTAAAGTATTAATGACAAACAATTAATTTTTCTACAAAAACATACATCATAAGTACACTAAAATACGCAATTTGGCGTCTGTCTGTCTGTCTGTCTAACCGTGATACATTTAGTCGTTACCTATCCAAACTCAACCAAACTTGACAGGAGGACTAAGGGTCACACGACGGAGGTTGTAAAGTGACTATTTGCCCCCCTCCCCAAGACGGTTTTCTCCACGAAGGCGGTTTTCCCCGCCATTGCCACCAATGGGGTTGCGTGTTAAGGTGTATATCAGTGTTAAGCTAGCTTTATCGTGACGTTTGTTCCAAGGTTGCTTCTAATAACAAAACGAATGATAATAGAATAATAATAATGTTATTGAAGGAGCAGCGCTCCTGCTTGAGACGGACGAAGTGACGGACAAGACACAAACTCGTCCGAGAAGATGTTTATTGTATAATCATCTCGGGAACTCTGAAAGCCCGTTTATCGGGTTCACATATATATATATCCAAACCAAAAAGCATACATCAGAACCAAAGCCCCGCCTCTCAGGCGAGGCACGCTTTGGTGGTCATGTGACCGACAGGTGCAAAGGATTATAACCTCGGCGCCGCGGTTTGGCCGCCGGTTACATCACCGGCTTGGGCCAGGAGATTCTGTTGCTGGTCTCGAGCTTTGGGGGACCCATGGGTCGCGACACACGCCCCCCCCCATAATCGACTTGGTCCAGGAAGGTCAACCTGAGGGGGGTCCGGATGACCGGACCGAAACGACCCCTGGCTGATCGCGGGGGGCGTGGGGGGGTCCGGTGTGGTGGCGGGTGGCCGGACGGGGGGTGCAGTGGATGGGGGGCGGCTGCGCCGTGGTGGGAGAGCCAGCCGTGGCGGCTGGCCGACGTCCATGTGGGCCGGCTTGAGGCGGTCCACCGAAATCCGGTCCGCCCGGCCGCCGATGCTGATGACGAAGGACTTGTTGTCCCGTCGTAGGACCCGGAAGGGTCCGTCGTATGGTGGCCGGAGTGGCCCCCGGTGCGGGTCGTGGCGCACAAAGATGTACTCCGCCATGCGGAGTGCTGGGGGGATGTAGGATTGGGGGTCGCCGTGGCGGGACGTGGGCACCGGGGCGAAACGTTTGGCGGCCTCCTGGAAGTCCATGCGCTGGCGCGCGGCGGACCAGGGGCTGGTGGCATCGGGCACGAACTCGCCCGGGACGCGGAGGGCCTGGCCGTACACCAGCTCGGCGGTGGATGCCTGGAGGTCCTCCTTTGGAGCTGTGCGGAGGCCCAAAAGGACCCACGGGAGCCGGTCGGCCCAGCCGTCGTCCTGGAGGCCGTCCATGAGTGTGGCCTTCATGGAGTGGTGGAACCGCTCGCACAACCCCTTGGCCTGGGGGTGGTAGGCCGTGGTGCGGTGCAGGGTAACGCCCAACATGCGGGCGACCGCGCCCCACAGTTCGGACGTGAACTGTGGGCCATGGTCCGACGAGATGTCCGCCGGTGCGCCGAAACGTGCGACCCAGGTGGCGATGAACGCCTGGGCCACGTCGGCGGTGGTGGTGGAGGCGAGGGGCACGGCCTCCGGCCACCTGGTGGTCCTGTCCACCATGGTAAGCAGGTGGGTGAACCCCTGCGAATGGGGCAGGGGACCCACCAGGTCCACGTGGACGTGGTCGAAACGTCGCTCGGGCACGGTGAAAGGAGCCAGCGGAGCCTGGGTGTGACGGTGGACCTTGACCCGCTGGCAGGGTGTGCAGGCGTTGGCCCAGTCACGGACAGCCCGTCGCAACCCATGCCAGATGAAACGTGCCGACACCAGCCTCTGGGACACCTTCCGGCCCGGGTGTGAGAGGCCGTGGAGCGAAACAAAAATGCGACGCCGCCAGGTGACCGGCACAACGGGGCGAGGTCGGCCTTGGGAGACGTCACAAAGCAGGACAGTGTCCGCGAAGGGGATGTCAGCCAAGCGGAGGCCCGTGTCCTCCACCCGGAGCGCCTGCACCATGCCGTCGGTGGCCTGGTCCGTCGCCATCACGGCGAAATCGACGCCGAGGTGGATGGCATTGGCGCCGGCTCGAGAAAGGCAGTCGGCCACGGCGTTGTCCTTTCCGGCGACGTGCCGGATGTCCGTGGTGTATTCCGACACGGCGGAGAGGTGGCGCTGCTGGCGGGCCGACCACGGCTCCGTGACCTTGGCCATGGCGAAAATCAATGGCTTGTGGTCGACAAAGGCCATGAACGGGCGGCCCTCCAGGAGGTGGCGAAAATGGCGGACGGCCAGGTACAGCCCGAGGAGCTCGCGGTCAAAAGTGCTGTATTTCAACTCGTTGGGCAGGAGTTGCCGGCTGAAGAACGCAAGCGGCTGCCAGGCCCCATTTACCCATTGCTCATGAACCGCGCCCACGGCGTAGTCGGAGGCGTCCGTGGTGAGGGCGATGGGAGCATGGGGTACCGGGTGGGCCAGCAGCGTGGCGTTGGTGAGGGCCCGTTTCGCACCAGGTGAAAGCAGCGTCCATGTCAGTGGATCAGACGACGTCGCGCTTGGCCAGCTGGCCGCGGAGGGCGGTGTACAAGGGCCGCATGAGTTGCGCAGCTCGGGGCATGAAGCGGTGGTAAAAGTACACCATCCCGAGGAACTCCTGCAGTGCCTTGACGGAGCGGGGGCGCGAGAAAGCGGCGATGGCCTCGACTTTGGCCGGTAGCGGTACGACGCCGTTCCGGGTGATGTGGTGGCCCAAAAAGTCGATCGTCGCCGCACCAAAGTGACATTTGGCCGGGTTGACGATCAAGCCGTGCTCGCTGAGGCGGCCGAACAGCGTCCGGAGGTGGAGGAGGTGCTCGGCTCTGGATGTGCTGGCGATGAGGATGTCGTCCAGGTAGGTAAAGAGGAACGGCAAGTCGCACAGCACGCCGTCCATCAGGCGCTGGAATGCCTGTGCCGCGTTTTTCAGGCCGAAGGGCATCCGGAGGAATTTGAAGAGGCCGAAAGGTGTAATAACGGCCATCTTCGGGATGTTGGCCGGGTGGACTGGCACCTGGTGGTACCCCCGAATCAGGTCCACTTTTGAAAAAATGGTCCGCCCCGCCAACCGGGCGGAAAAATCCTGGATGTGCGGGAGGGGTACCTGTCGGGGGTAGTGGCGTCGTTGAGGTGGCGGTAGTCACCGCATGGCCGCCATCCGCCCCCCGGCTTCGGGACGATGTGCAGCGGCGAGGCCCAGGCGCTGTCGGAGCGCCGCACGATGCCGAGGCGCTCCAGCGCGGCGAACTCGGCCTTGGCGATGGCGAGTTTTGCTGGGTCGAGACGGCGAGCTCGGGCGTACACCAGCGGGCCCATAGTTGGAATGTGATGCTCGATGCCGTGACGCACCGCGGCGGCCGAAAACGTCGGTTGCGTGAGGGCCGGGAACTCCGTGAGGAGACGCGTGAAGTTGTCTGCCAACGGGAGGACGCAGGAAAGCTCGGTGGGCGCGGAACGGCTCAAGACACACGCCAGCGAGCTGAAAGTTTCGGCGTTGACGAGATGCCGACGTTTAACGTCGACCAGCAGCCCATGGGCGCAAAGGAAATCGGCCCCGAGCAAAGCCATGGGGACGTCCGCCATCACGAACTCCCAGCGAAAGAGCTGGCTGCCGAAGCGGAGGGCGACGGTGCGTGGGCCGAAGGTGCGGATGGCGGAGCCGTTGGCCGCGATTAAGGAGGGGCCGCAAATGGCGGCCCGCCTGTCCTCCGCCGAAGCGGGAATGACGCTCAGCTGAGCGCCGGTGTCGCAGAGAAAACGCCGCCCCGACGCTTGGTGAATAGCAGGTTTCCGGAACGGCCGGCGCTCATGGGTGGTAGTGAGCGCCGGCCCGACCATTTCCCGACTTGCCGAATGTGCACGGGGTTCGACATGATCGGGCCTGCCGCCCGAACCTGGCATGGAAATAACACCAGGCCGGGTCTGGCGGGGGCTCCGGTCGACGCGTCGGGACCGGGCGACGCGGCGTCGCCGCTGCCAGTCGCGCCAGCCCGGCGGCCTCCGGTAAGGAAGCTGCGTCGTGGGTGTCGGGTGGGTGGGCGGGAAACTGCGCCACAGGCGCCGACTGGGCGGCGGACGGGCTCCCGGCAGCCACCCCGACGAGCTGGCTCGCCGCTCCGACGAGCTGGCTTGCCGAATCGATCTTGTCGGCCTCCCCGGCGAGGTCGCGGGGGTTCGTGATGGTCGTGCTTGCCAGGGCGACCCGGACCTGGGCTGGGAGCTGGCGGAGAAAAAGCTCTTGGAAAAGGAAATCCGAGGGATGCTCGCTGAGCAATGCGAGCATGTAGTCCATACGTTCGGACGGGCGCGTATCGCCGAGCTCAGGAAGGTCGAGCAGGCGTCGTGCGCGTTCAGCCGGGGAGAGGGCGAAAGCGCCCAGAAGAAGTGCCTTGATGGCGCCGTACTTGCCGTCAGCGGGCGGGCTCTGAAGGAGGCTCAGGCAGCGGGCGGCGGTCACGGGGCCGAGCGCGGCAACCACGTAATGGTATTTCGTGGTGTCCCCCGTAATGCCACGCAGGGGGAACTGGGAGTCCGCCTGAGCGAACCAGACGGCGGCATGTGCTTCCCAGAAAGTGGGCAGTTTGAGGGACACTGCCGTGTCCATCACGTGTCGTAAACTTGGGGTCACCAGTGAAGGAGCAGCGCTCCTGCTTGAGACGGACGAAGTGACGGACAAGACACAAACTCGTCCGAGAAGATGTTTATTGTAGAATCATCTCGGGAACTCTGAAAGCCCATTTATCGGGTTCGCAGATATATATCCAAACCAAAAAGCATACATCAGAACCAAAGCCCCGCCTCTCAGGCGAGGCACGCTTTGGTGGTCATGTGACCTACAGGTGCAAAGGATTATAACCTCGGCGCCGCGGTTTGGCCGCCGGTTACGTCACCGGCTTGGGCCAGGAGATTCTGTTGCTGGTCTCGAGCTTTGGGGGACCCATTGGCCGCTACATTATTACAAAACAATATTAACACTATTAATGTCCCATCTCCCAAGGGGTTTTCCTCCTTGAACAAAGCAAAGGGGTGCCCTATAGATTAAAATACATTACCTTCTTCATGCAGCTGGATGAATCAAATTGGCACCCCTTTATATGAACTTTTCTAGAGCATTACTTGGTTCCTCCTAAGAACACAAGGGTAGTCCAGCATGCACACGATATTTTTTTAAATGTCTCTTCTTTTCTATTGTTTGGCATTTTCTACAAACTATGGAATGTCCTTTCTTTTATATAGTTACCACATGGCACATACCATATAAAGGGGCCTTTTCTATGTCCCTGGCATTTTCCCCAATACATATATATAAACTAGTATAAAGCCCGTCAAAAATGACGGGTTGGAACAGTTTTTGACGGTACATCCGGGTGAGCATGCCAAAGTCTGAAGTCTGGGCCTAGTGTCAGATGTGCTTATATAATCTTGTGCCATCTATTTCAGATGTGTCATCTATTTATTGGGCATCCTACAGATGTAAATGAACACTCATTTACTGTGTGCACTTTGCACATCATGTGCAGCAAATTTCACCTCTCTGTGCCTTACATTTATTGTGATTTAAAAAATACCGCTTCTGTACACCGACCATTAGGCTCAGTTTGCAAGCCACCATCTACAATGCCAATATAAGAGGCATAATTACTCTTTGTTTGGGTCTTTGGAGTCGTTGGGGACTTTGTGTACATGGGGTCTTTTGTGTCCATAGGGTCTTTTGTGTCCATGGGGTATTTTGTGTCCTTGGGATCTTTTGTGTCCTCTGGGTCTTCTGGTTCATCAGCGTATTTTGGGTCATTTGAGCCTTTTGAGTTCTCAGGGTATTTAAGGGTCTTTGGGGTCTTTTGGATTGTTTGGGTCTTTGGGGTTTTTAGAGTCTTTAAGGGTCTTCGGGGTATTTTGGGCCTTTGGGATCTTGGAAAGATCTCTCATGGCTCTCTCTAACCTATTACCGCAATCCTCGGTAATATTAGGTTGTCGTCTGGATCTTTTCAAACTTTTCGGTCTTTGGGTTTTTTTGAGGTCTTTGGGGTCTTCAAGGATCTTTCGAATATTTTACGTCTTTGGGGTATTTTTGATCCTTTCAGTAACTGGTGTATTTGGATCTTTGGGGTCTTTTTGGTCTTTGGGTCCTTTGGGTCTTCGAGGTATTTTCGGTCTTCAGGGTCTTTTCGATATTTTCGATCTTTGGGGTATTTTGGGTCTTTTCAGTCTTCAGGGTCTTTTTGATATTTTCAGTCTTCGGGGGAATTATAGGTCTTTGGGGAATTTGGGGTATTTTGGGTCTGCATGGGCTTTTGGGTCTCAAACAGTCTTCAGGGTCTTTAGAGTCGTTGGGGTATTTTGGATCTTCAGAGTCCTTGCGGGTCTTCTGAGTTCTTAGTGTCTTTTTGGCCCTCTTTGTCATTTGGGTTCTCGGGGTTGTTTGGGTCTTTTGGATCCTCAGGCTCTTTTGGGTCTTTAGGGTCTTTGGGGTCCATTAGGTCTTCAGCTCAGGTTCTTTTCAGTCTTTTGGGTATTTGGGGTCTTTGGGTTTTTTGGGGTCTTATGGGTTGTTGGGGTATTTTGGATCATCAGAGTCCTTGGGGGTCTTCTGATTCCTTGGGCTCTTTTGAGTCCTCTTTGTCTTTTGGGTCCTCGGGGTGGTTTGGGTCGTTTGGGTCTTTTGGATCCTTGGGGTCTTTTGGGTCTTCAGGGTCTTTTGGGTTCCATTTGGTCTTCAGGGTCTTTTCAGTCTTTTGGGCCTTTGGGGGTATTTTGGGTCTTCAGAGTCTTTGGGGTCTTCTGGGTCGTTGCGTTCTTCTGGGTCTTCATAGTATTTTGTGTCTTTAACAGTCTACAGGGTATTTTGGGTCTTCGGGTATTTTGGGTATTTGGGGTCCATTGGGTCTTCTGGGTCCTTGGTGTCTTTTGTGTCTTTTAACCGGTGGACCCAGTCGTGTTCAAAGATTGCCCATTAAAACCCCACTCCAATCCCACCTAAAGCACTAATCAAAGCCTTTAAAACCTACCCTTATGAAGGGGGACAGACACACACATACACAAACATACATTGTGTTTTATATGGTAGATATATTATATACTGTGGGACCCCGCTATTTGCGGGGTATATGTTCCTGGAAAATCCGTGAATAGTGAACCCACGAATAGCGGGGCATTGTTTCAATAGAAAAATTGGGGATAGGTTCCCGAGTCACGAAAATCCACGAATAGAGAGGACCATACCGCGAATGGCAAGGCAAAATCCATGAATGGTCAGGCAAATCCAGAGAATGTCGATGATAAATCCGTGAAGGTCGATGAAAGTCCGGAAAATGGCGAGACAAATGCCGCGAATGTCGACAATAATCCGCGAAGGTTGATGAAAATCCCGTGAATGTATGCTGGAATGTATGGGGAATAAAGGGGATACGTTATAGGTTCCCGGCGGTTCCTAATTCATAGAGGAAATTTTTTAAAGTTTAAACTGTTTTCGACCACAAATGCACATGATCACAGTTTGATAAAGAATGCTTTCTAATTTAAAAAAAAAACAACAACACCAGCTACTATTTCCAATTTATTGAAGGAATGCCCTTTCAGTTTACTAAAAGTGCTTAACCAGCTTAACCATATTACACCGCAAAACTAAAAACAAAAAACACAACACCATCATGCACCATCTAAAAAATTTATTTTACAAACACACGAAACTTTCAAATGATGATGATGATGGTGATTAATTAAAATCCCATGAATTCCTTGAACTCTGAGGATGATCCAAATGATAGTCCTGCAACGTCGTGCACTGAGGGGGAGGCAGGACAGGCAGGAGAGGCAGTAGTTGACCATATAAAGGGCGAGGCGCTTTGTGCCTCCCTTGATACAGCTCCCTTCAGCAGTATTTACACCTACACCCTTTTAGATAGTCCAGTGTCCTCACTAACAGTCGATCACAATCCTCATTGTAAGGAAATAATGTTCATCCATCGTGGAAAATTACTAATTATAAAACCCAAATTATCACCGAATTGTTTTTGAGATGTATATGCAGCAGTTCGTGTGCTGTTCTATGCATGTCGGGTTCAAACTATACACAAAGAATTAAGTTAAGCACCCCCCCCGTTTTTTTACAACCTCGCACATTACAAGTTTGTTGTCGTCAAAACAGTGTAATATACCCATGATATTGCTATATTTTCTGGAGAAGTGATATTATGGTCACATAAAAACATAACAATCATGCCGTTTTCAATATTTTATTCTGAATAATTTAAGGTGAAATTTTTTGGGAATTTTAGGCATATTTTCACCTCAATTTAAGTATGGAGCTATAGGTCCATCACGGACAGTGTGGATGTCGTTTATGTTTTCTAACGTACAGTCATTGTTCTGAGAAGACCTCTAGCGATCTTTGCGTCAATAACGTGTGTAGGACCCACGTGATCGGATCACTGACTCAACCAATCACTTTTTTTCACTTTGATCACTCAATTTCATCAATGGATAATTGCTAATGTCATACCAATCATTATTTGATCTCACATACCTTAGAATATATGCCAATGTATACATATACACAAAGAATATATATTAGGGGGTGCTTACCTTAATTCGTTGTGTAGGGGTGCTTAACTTAATTCTTTGTGTATACTTTGAGTTGAAACAAAACAAACCAGGTCAGCATTTCCCAATGGCAAGAGCAGGTGTAAATCGGATTTTCTAAAAGGATGTATTAATTGGACCTACGGGCTATAGAAGATGGAAAAGTTTCCGACACTCCAATGGTGTCCAACATATTGTGCACTTAAAATCCCCATGAGATTTCTCCAGAATCTTTTTTTAGGATATTCGGTCGGTAATATTCTTGTCTTCTTAGGGAGTAATATGACCCACATATTCTTGTCCTTGCTACAGCAGGGAGTGCCACATGGAAACACAAATTGTTAATGAAACGCCACCATCACGTTATCTTTAATAACCTGCTCAATTACTCGTTTATTACTGCATATTGCTTGGTCCATCACACAATGCATGTTGCTGGATTTCTTGACCATTAAAGTAATAAATGTTTTTGGAGTACTGCACAGCGTTAATCAGATGATTAAGCATAAACAAGTTGTTTAGCGACTTACAGACAAGCATCTATTCTTGTAATCAACGTGCACGGTGATAGCAAGTATGGTATCCCGCTGAACCAGCATACCGAGGCAACGAGAAAAGAGCAGACATTTGATGGGAAATATGCAAAGATGCATGCTGGTTTTAAAGAACAAAAAGGTTGTAAACATATTCCCCATGCAATAAGTGAGATGTTGTCATGCTCACTCGGTGTAAAAGTGTCATTGAAAAACGAATGTGTGAAAATGGTTTCTTCATCGAGATCCTATACACAAAACATTATATATATATATATTGTAACGCATTTGAGAATCCTGTCTTTGTAAATATGACCCTCTAGTAAATAGTTCTTGTAAATACCTCCATTTGTGGTAAAGGTCAAAGGTCGCCCCCTTAGCTAGTCCATGTACAAGCACGTAGCCAATCATAGAACCTCTCTATTGTTATTTCTTTATTCTATGTTAGCTTAAGGCTCTGTTTCCCCTTAATTGACTCTGCATTGCACCAAATGAAATAAGATAGGTCCCCTTCAAGGATTGCATTTCCCAGCCAAACTCTTCCTCTCTGTGCAAAACCGCTTGACAAGCGTGGGGTGCGCGCCCTCTCAACTGGCCCTGGTTTGGAAGCGGCGTTCACTGCCATTGTGAATATGTGCTCCGTGCTCTGTTTGGACAAGAAGGGCGGGGTCGCCGAGAAGAGACAAGCCATGGTGCGCCACAGGGGCGGGGCTGTTCAGCTCCATGCCCAAGTAAGGCTACAAGCCTGTGGCTCGCCACGGGGGGCGGCTGTTCAGCTCCATACCCAAATAAGGTAACAAGACTGTGGCATTGCCATATAAGGCCACAAAACAGAGCACGGGGGCGGTACCCAAACGGCCAAGGGCGTGTCACGCCCCTGCTTGAGATATGCGTGCGACAATCGTGCAAAGAGAGTACATACTACTGGGCTGGTACGAGAGGCTGGTACGAGAAGCTGGTACGTGCTGCTGAACTGGTACGAGAGCTGGGCGCGTGCTGCTGAGCTGGGTTCGAGGCTGGAGCTGGGTTTGAGGTACTGGAGAGGAGAATCCCAGTGTTACCAACAGAGAGAGAGAGAGAGAGAGTCGTGGGTCGGAATGGAACCTCGCCAGATGAACGAACCTCCTGCCATTCCTGTCATCATCCCCGTGTAAGTCTGACTGTCGTCTGTCTGTCTGTGTTGTCTGGGGTATAAGTTAAGCCTGTATAGATAAGCTAGAAATGTCTCTGTGTCCTTCTGCTCCTTCCATTTACTTTATATTACTTTGATTTCTTTTCTTCCTTTAGTCTTGTGTAAATAATAATAAATCCTGTTATTTCCTACCTTTGCCTTCTTCTTCTTCCTCGTCCGATCGTCTTTGTCTTTTCCATCATTGAACACCTGTGGCACGATTTGGCTAACCGCATATGAATCAGGTTTAGTCTTTGTTAATGGCTCGAACGTCGTGTTGCTAAAACCGCTCGGCAACGAGAACATCTAAAACCGGGGTTCGGGCGGTACTTGTCTCCCTGTTCTGCGGAGGGACAGATAAAGGTATTCGGGATAAACGCTGGACCCATAACCCTGATCCGTTCCATCCCGCGGGAGAGCGTTACAAGTACCAGGAGCGGAGACGGTCAGCTTAACAAGACAAGGGGCTAACCACCTCTTGCTAAGGGGGAGAGCTGTACTCCGTATCCATAACAATATATATATATATATATATATATATATATATATATATATATATATATATATATATATATATAATATATATATATATATATAGATATATATATATATATAGATATATATATATATATATATTGTTGCGGATATGGGATTTGGCCTCCATCCATATCCGCTTGTAAATATTCCCCTATTTCCCCAATACTTCCCAACTATCCCCAATCCCCCATTCCCTAGTCCCATTATCTGTAAACAACACTCTGTAGCCCCGACCTTCCCCTTTTTCCCCCATTAAATGTCGTACCCAGGTTCACCGCATCTCACGTAGACAACTATAGGACATCTTGCTAGTTATTCTTAGTCTATGTCAGTTAAGGACTCGTTTCCATTAATTCTGACTCTTCGTTGCACCAGAATGTGATTGTATGGCACCGTTAGAAAGTTTAGGACCTCCCAATACCTCCCCGCAGCTCTTCCTCATGGAACTACAACCACAACAACAACAACAGCGGCGGCGGCGCGGGGAGTGTGCGTCCTCACTCCGGCTTGGTTAGCCGCTATTGAACATGTGCTCCGACGGGGTTACCACGCAGGGGCTCACTGTCAGCTCCTCGTCAAGGGCGGAGCCCGGTAACCCCCCGCACCCAATAAGAAGCGGCGGACCGATTCCATCTGGGGCGGAGCTAACGAGCCGAGGGCGTGTCACTCCCCGCTGGACATGCGCAGGAAGAGGGAGGTGACGTCAGATGCGCCTCAGCTTGGAGAAGAAAGGACGCCACCTCCTAGCGCTGAGAAATACCTCCCCGCCTCTCTGGACCAGACCGGGTCGATTCTGCCCCTGAGCCAAGGTGCACCTTGAGCTATCGACTGCCTGCCCTCCCCTGCCATCAATCCCCGTGTAAGTCAGTCTTGTCCCGTTTGTCTGTGGTCTGTCGGGAATAAGATAAGACTGTGTCTAAGTGCCCATCTTGCTGTGCTTTACCTCTTGCCGTGTAATCTAACCGTTCTGCATAACCAATATTATATCCTCCTCCGGAGGTCTTGAGAACTGTACCCCTTGTGTCGTTGCCTTAATCCCAGCCGTTGTGTCCTTTCCTTCATTGATTTAGCATAGCGCGATTCGGCCAACGTTCGAGTTTAATCGGGTAAACTGTGCGAACACGGCGGCCATTCCGCTCGGTCAAGCAACATCTAAGTCGTGTCCGTAACAATATATATATATATATATATATATATATATATATATATATATATATATATATATATATATGACGGAACGAAGACTTAGGACTCAAGACTGAGAGGAACAACTGATATATTTATTGAATTCGTCAAACACACAAGCTTGTGGAGAGCCAAACACGTCGGACAGAAGCTCACAAAGACCAACGTTCCAACAAGATGCTCTAAAATAATTCGGTCAAGCTTTCACTTTATAAAGGGAATATTGGGGTGTGGTTTTAGCTTTCAAGACAAAGAGAAAGGCAGAGTGGGCTCCTCGGTTCGTCCAAGGTCACTCGTGGGTCAAACAACATGTTGACGACTTTCTAGAATCCTGGTTTTTTGGGGAAAGTTCAGCGAGGGTGTATAGTCGTAAAAATGCCAACATGAAAGTGATCTAACACAGTCTTTATGGGAGACTGGAAAGATACGGTTTGGTCTCTCACAGAGTGAAGGATTATGCCATCAGGGCCTGGTTTTTACAAAACATATACAGACTTGGCATTTAATATGGAATAATTTTTTTTCTTGACTTGGGTTTACTTTCTGAACTCGGTATATCAATCTGGTGGGTTTCTTTTACGCTTCGGTGATTTCTTTGTGAAAAGAACCATGTCACTGATTGTCTGTCACAGCAAGAAGTCAATAACAGGATTATATCACAGGTGGCGTGACAAAATGTACGAACAGGTAGATTTGACGATTGGCTTCACAATCGGGTATATAAGGGTTGTTGCGTTCTGTATTAGTGGAAAACAACTGCTGCACGTCTACAAAAGTTATTTCCACTTCCTCTGGAGATGGTCCGTCAACTCGACAATGCTGTTTATCATTTAGTGGTGGCTTTACGAAATTCCGGCATGAAACAGCGTGGTATTGCTCGGCAGTATGGCATCACTCAAGGTCAGGTGTCAAATATCCTGAAAGGAAATGCTGAGAGGGGTGTCCCTACTCCAATACCGAGGTCAGGACGTCCGCGCATAACCACAAGGAGGGATGATCGCCAGCTGCACCGGTTAGTCCGCAATGGCCGTACCAAGTCAGCTAATCGGCTTAGGGCTGAGTGGCAGCAACTGACAAATGTGCCTGTATCCAGAAGGCTAGTCAACCAAAGACTGGTTCAAGCAGGCTATCGTGCCAGGCGTCCCCTGAGAAAGCCACGTCTGACCAGACAACACCGCCAGCGCCGATTGCAGTGGGCCAGAGAGCACCATCAATGGCAGCCTGGACACTGGAATCACGTGATCTTCAGTGACAAGTCTAGATTTCTGGTCTATCGTCAATATGGCCACGTCCGAGTGTGCAGACAAGTGCATGAAGCCTACAACGAAGATTGTATAGTGCCAAGAGTCTAAGCTGGAGGTGGTGGGGTGACCGTTTGGGCTGCTTTTCATGCAGGGGGAAAAACTGACCTGGTTGTTCTGAATGGAAACCTGAACCAGTTCAAGCACAGTGCCATTCTGGAAGAAAAATTGCTTCCATTTGTTCGTGCAGCCTTTCGAGGAAACTTTGTCTTCCAAGATGACAATGCATGGCCTCATCGTGCTCGCATGATCCAACACTTTCTTGCTGACCGTGGTGTAGAGCATATGGAGTGGCCTGCCATGTGCCCGGATATGAATCCGTTCGAGAACTTGTGGGCAGAATTAATGCGTCAAATCGACAACTTGGACCAGCAGCCTGCCTCTGTGCGTGAATTGCAGCAGGCTATTGTAACTGCATGGCAAGGGATTCCTGTCCAAGCCTTGGCAAATCTCGTGAACAGCATGCCTCAATGTGTACATGCTCTCCTGAATGCTCGTGGGGGTTACACGAAGTACTGAACTGTAATTTTACTGTCCATAATCCCAGTCGTAATTTAATTTTTGTTTTTGTTCAAAAAAATTTTTGGCTAATGTGCAAAATAAAGAGATACTTCTGGAAAACGCACAGAAGTTTAACACAGTACTGTCCGTGAATTGAGTTCGATATCAGTTTACATCACCTTCGAGGATCAATTTATTTGCTTCGAAATGTCAAATGTGGTTTTTGTTTCTTTTAAAGGTCACATTAACAAAATCTAAAATAATTTCAACATAATTCCAATGAACTTTTGGTTCTAAGTCATCTTGAAAAGTAAGTTCACCCCCACAAAAAAAATATTCCATATTAAATGCCAAGTCTGTAACTCCTTTATGAGGATATAGCAAGTTTCCAAAGGAATATTTCGGCAGTAAGAGAACATGCCATCACAGTAACTTAACTCTTTAACAGGAAATATAATGGATAAAGTTTTTAATCAAAACAAACATATAATTGGTTATATTGCTCAAACATCATAAAGCCAAAGGGGGGAGGGGGATCTTAAAGCCCCACATACCACCCTTTTGGATCTAAGATAAAACGTTTTCCTCGAGCCAATCAAAGGCCTTTATTCAATCAAAGTAGAAAGACAGTAAATGAAAAATACCATGCGAATGCGGCCCAAGTGGGCATGCCCCGTACCCAAAGCACCCCGCATCGCACCGAGAAGGACCATTCGTGTGTGTGTGTGAGTATGTGATGTGAGTTGGCCATAGAGGCATGATCATCCAATGGCGCGTCGAATCCACAACGAGGACGTCTGGTTCGGCCGGGGTCCACACCCGAGAGGATGTCCCGGCTCAACCTTTGGCCTCGAAGGTGCAGCCAGGACTCCCCCCTAGCTGGAGCTCGCCCAAGCATCTCCAGGCGTAATCCTTGCAGATCGTCGGCGCTCAATCGATGTTCATATCCATAAGACCTCGAATGTGCAGTCGTTCTGCAGGGGAATACATAACAACATCAGTATCTGACGGCATAGGTTTCTTGCCATAAAACAAAACATTACGATCCAAAGGAGGGAGAGAAACTTCCTTTGAGTTAAAGTCGAAGTTGTTCGAGTCGAAGTCGTCATCCTTGGATGAACATACAGAGTCAGAATCCAGAGTATCATCGGTGTCAGGTCCCTTGACAACCAGACCCAGTGTTGCAGTCGGGTCCGGAGTTGGGTCGACATCCAGAATCAAGTCAGTAATGGTTGAACTGCTGTGAGCTCGTGAGACATAAGTAGCACAAGAATCATTAGGCGGGGTCCGTGAGGACCAAATCAGGTTCACATCCGAATCCAAATCCAATTTTGCAGTGTAATCAAAATCATTATCGGTAAAATCAATGTTGGCAGTAAATTCTTTATCGGGCAAATCAACCACGGAAGAACAATCTTCGGAGAGGAACAATCTTCGGAGCGGAGATCTCCTCATCCCTGCCCAGTGGCTCGTTCGGGTCGTCGTTCCAGGATCCGCAGTCCGCAGTCACGCAGACAGCTGGAGGTTCATTTGGATTCATGGTCAGCTTGACGGTCACCAGCCTGGCTTTTCCTGGTGCCTTCTGCATTGTCCATCCTGTGAAACATTTTCTCACACACGCAAGGGCTAAAGCCTTGATTAGTACACAATTCGAGGGTGCCCTCTGCATAACCATTGTGTGCATATGGACAACCGTGTCCAACACTTCGTCGTGTGCTATAGCATGTTGCGTCCTATCCTTTGGTTGGCGGCTAATCCCATCCTCGTCCGCCCTTGCGTTGCCCGAGCAATGTCAGTGTCTGCCCTTTGGTGGCCACGACATTTAATCACCGCAATAGCGTGGGGAAGCAAAATGCTTTGGAGTAGCCCTCTTATCAATGCACCATTTTTTTATCACCGAACCTGCACCTCACATTTTCCAAATTCCCTATAAGAATTCCCTACAAGGTTATTTCAGCCTCTGGCCCAATGGCTGTCCATGGCATGTCTACAATGTCTACAAAGGCATGTCTACAATGGATCCCAATATCCCAATATAAATCCCAATATCCTAATATAAATCCCAATATAAATCCCATATAAATTGTAATCCCAATATAAATCCCATATAAATTGTAATCCCAATATAAATTGTTTCAACTCGACTTTCAACCAATTTTTACCGCCAACAAACCACCATTAACCTCCCCCTGTTATTTATTTATTGTCGCAAATAAACAAATAATAAAAATAACCTGGTCTATTTATTGAAAATAAAAATAGTGGAAATAAATCTTGAAAATAAAAATAGAATAATAAAAATTAAAAAAAAAAAAATAATAATACAATAGTTCTCATATGTCTTACCGTCTGGTCAATTTTTCTCACCCACTGTGACTCACTCAAAATAGATTCTCACTGTTTGAGTGCAGGTGTCCTGTTTTACTCTTTCCCCTGTTGGTGTGGACACACGTCACTAATGCACCCATCCAAACACCATTCTACCACACACACCACAGGTGCCAATATCCACCACAATTTACCTATTCCCTCTACCTACCTTTAAGCTACCCTACCGGGTATTCGTGAAGGGGGGGTCCAACTTTCCCAACCACTTCCTTCGCACCAGCCACTTCACATTGTCCACCATACTCATCCCACATTTGTCCATAAACCTCTAAGACACACACAACCTGTCCAACGTTTCACAGTTAGGTGGGGTGCAGATCAATTCTGAAATAAAAGAGGGTTTTGTCTGAAATTCATCTCATGAAAACACATCCCAGAGTCCAGTGTAACAGACAGACAAACACATAGACACACAGAAGACCCCAGGGTCCCATCAAACTAGCTTGTCCTCAGATCCACAAAACGAAACATGTAACTTACTAAAATAATCCCTTACTCATAACTAATACTCATACTCACATAATTACTCATAATAACTCATAATTACTTACGTAATTAGTGACTAATTACTCATACTAATACTTACTCAAAATAATGTAATATCCCAATATTCACCCCCTATGCAAATCGAAGCACCCCGGACAACCCGCAGCCAATATCAACGACTGAAACCGCCTCCCCGACTCCAGGCAGCCACACAAAGCCACATACATCCCCGCCCACGTCACACAAGACAACAGGCAATTCGCCATCAACAGACACCACACCAAACAGAAACCTTTGGCGGCAATGCAACAACCGAACTCCCAGACAAGCAACAACAAAATATCCAATCCACCTCAATGGCTCACCAAGCAGCTCATTGTGTCCCTGTCTATCTCTTCTTGCCTCTTACACTGTTTACAGCGAGTCCAATTCATCCTTCAAGTCACATATACCCAGAGCATATGTAACAACCACTATGTAACAACCACTCAAAACTTAATCCAGCTACCCATACCGATTTCCCAAAAACCTCGTGAAACTTCACCCCCATTCTGGAAATACCTAGACTCAACCCTGACACCCTAAATAATTTCAGAGCCATCTCTAACCTACCCTTTCTGTCAAAAGTTTGGAACGCGCTGTGGCCACTCAACTCAAACATCACCTCTCTGCCAATAACCTGTATGAAACATTCCAATCCGAATTCTGCCTCAACCACAGCACTGAAACTGCTCTCCTCAAAATCACCAATGATCTTCTCCTCTCCTCTGACGCCGGCAACCTCAACATTCTCATCCTCCTCAAATTGACAACATTTACAACAGCTCAATCACCACAACCCACTCTATCCTGACAAACTGCATCACTGAAATAAAAGCCTGGCTACAAATCAACTTCCTCAAACTTAACTATGATAAATCTGAAATAAACCTCATTGGCCCAAAACGCTCACCAAATCCACCCATAACTTTGCCCTCAACATCGACGGTTTCCCAGTATCCACCTCCACTCACATCCGGAATTTTGGCATCATCCCTGACCAAACCCTCTCTTTCGACAAATACACTAAACAGATCACAAAGACAGCCTTCTTTCACCTGATAAACGTCGCCCGTCTCCGTCCTGAAAAACATCGCCCGTCTCCGTCCATCCCTCTCCTCCATGGCTGCAGAAATCCTCATCCACGCCTTCATCATCTCCCGTCTGGACTACTGCAACGGCCTCCTCTATGGTTCACCCTCAATAATCACCAATAAAACTCCAATACACTCAGAACTCCGCTGCCCGTCCACTCACCCATTCCCGGACTGGTGACCACATCACCCCCGTCCTTTATAAGCTTCACTGGCTCCCCATTCCCCAGAGAATCCAGTACAAATCCTCCTCTTGACCTACTAAGCCCTCCATAACCTGGCCCCATCCTACCTGACTGACCTCTCCAGACATACTCTTCACACACATGAAAGCTTCACGCCATCGTGGCCACACACACTGCATCATCTAAGCCGACTACTCCCTTCTAAAACTCACGCTTCCCAGTCGCCCCCCATACCATTGAGTCTCTCCACTTTTTTGGAAGGTTTCTTGTATTCTTGGGAGGCATGCTCTACCATGCAGCACATCCTCTTCCTGGTGCACAACCCCATTATCGGCAAGCTATGACAACCCACAATACACCTGGGCACACACCCGGACCGGTGACCAGCAATACCAACAAGAGGGTACCAACAATATTTTTCTGTCCACTAATTACATACACAATTTCAGTTTTAACCAACAATATAACTCAGCCTGTCGTTTAACAGCTTGGTAAGCGGCAATCAGTGAGACTCCATTAGGCATTACAAATGCAACCACCCGATGTATGTACCAGACCAACAACCAACCGGTCCGTCCAGGAACTCCCGCCAAATCCCCACAGCCTTTCTTGGGAGGCATGCTCTACCATGCAGCACCCTCTCTACCCTGTGCACACCCCTCGCACCTGTGCTCGCTCAGCACATTCCTTTAATTCAGCCCCACCTTTCACACGACCAAAACCTCAACCTCCGACAACCATTCGACGTTCCTTATTCAGACATCCAGGTGTCTCCATGCCCCCCGTCATTGCACCTTCTCTTGCACCTGGAACTGCATCCTCCCAGGTACACTCATTCCGCTCCCTGGCTTCGTTACACACCTGACCACAGCACACCTTGGCACATGCTCATCGTTCGCACACTTCATCAACACATCTCCTCGTGCCCACTCCTCAGTCACATTCTCTGTGACAACCACGGGTGTGCTCTCCTCCGCACACCCAATCACGTGCTCTACTACCAACTCAAGCGTGCATTCCCGCATGCGCTCAACCATTCCAGGTGTGCATCCTTTCATTCCAGGTGTACATCCTCTCGCACCTGCCACAACCAACTCGTGCTCCGTGTCACTCTCACTACTCTCACCACCACACTCGGTCGCGCATTCACCCTTACTCTTGACAGCGCACTCTGTAATCATGCACCCCTCTGTTACACACCTTTTCTGCGCATCCTCTTGCGCACACTCTCCCGTTGCGCCCTCCGTAACACTCACCACAGGTGTGCATTCTTCCGTTACATCCCCTGTAACACTCCCCCTCACGCGCTTCCATGTGCCCCCCCCCCCCCCCCCCGCACACGCGCCACGACCAACTCACTCTCGACAGCACACTCACTCCTTGGTCACACTTCTGGTCACTTGGTCACTCTTGGTCACTTGGTCACTTGGTCACTTGGTCACAAACTTGGTCACTCCAGCACACACACTCACTCACACACACACTCCACTTTTCCCTCACACACCCCATAGTCGGACATCCTCGCACACCTTACCAGCGGCCTCTCCCGAACACCCGGGTCGACACCAACCCCCAAGCCGACTGAATCTCCCCTCACACCATATACATTTCCGAGTATATCGCCACTCACCTTGGCACCTCGTCCCCGCTTCTCCTCCGCCACCTGCAAACTCTTTATTTGGTTAGTAAGCACATCATCATGATTTGAACACAGACCTTGTACATATTCCAGCACCTCCTCCTTTATTTCCCTCTTAGTTTCCCTCCATCTCTTCTTAATTTCACTCACCCACTCTTCCACATCCTCTAATTTTTTTCTTCACCTCTTTCATTTCCCGGTGCGCCCCCTCAATTTCGTCCTCTAATGCCACCTTAGTCGTCTCTATGTGCGTCCTTACCTCCCGTTCTTTCGTCTCCATTGCTTCTGTCACCTCGTCCAACCTCTTTGTCAACACCTCATGTACCATCTGTCATTCCCTCTTCGTCGCTATAAGTCCCTCTTTATCTCCTTCTGAGTCGCCTTTAACCCCACGATTACCGCAGTGTTCTTCTCCACTTGATCCACTAATTCCTTCTGTCCCACTGTTAGCTGCTCTACTCCCCCTGCACTCTCGATCACACACTGTACCTTATTTACCGTAGATAGGGTTTCCGGTTGGCACCGGAAATTCATTACTATCCTGAAAATCCTCCATTCGACCACGCCAATCGTCTCATCTTATATACTTCACGTTACATCAGCGTTTATTCAGCATTCCCCTTATAAATCCATCTTAAACAACGTATTCCTTTATGACATTGCATGGCTTTCGGCACAGGCCCCCACTATACTGACATGGTGTACAGCACACCGCATGAAACACACAAACGTCTGACCCGAACGTCCGACATCCAGCAAAGTCACAATGGCCCACAATGCATTTGGGCACACATCCTCCGAGCAGCCTCATAGCAGGGTTCTCCCCCTGTGCGGGACACATCCCCTCTGAGCGTAGGCAGGTTATTGCAGGCACTCTGAGCAAATCCCATGTTCTGAATTTAATTCAACAAATTCCCAAATTCCGACATCCGCACAACAACACGGTGCAGACCTCCCGTCCTCAAGCGATCCCTCAACCTAAGCCTCCGAGTAGCCGGAATAAAATGTCATTTTATATCAAATCATATCATATCTCTTTATTCAACGCATTCCGCGATCCCATATTTTCCTATTTCCCATCCAATGAAACGTGAATCACGGAAGTAAGTTACCAAAATACCTCCCCTCCAGATCAAAGGTGTGTATTTCGCACCTCTGACAGCATTCCACACCATGACATTCCACACCATGACATCATCCACTTTGATCCCTCTCATTACATGACTCATTGACTCCCATGTCTTGTCAAGCAATGTGCTGCTTCACAATGTGTGCTACATCCTTCGGATGGACGTTAAATGTGGTGTCTTGTCCGTTACATCGGTGTGACCGACATCCCAACAAACCAACTACAAACCTGCAGGTCGCTTCCCGCATGGTCATGTGACCAACAAGAGTCTTATAAAGAATTTCAAATTAAAACAATGGATTCCATTTAGCCAGGCGGATACACCAAGAATCCACAACTTCAAGACCGCAGCCAATTTAGCAGCGGCGCCCGACCAATCCATCCAACAACAATTCCAACCACCGCCCCAAACCTAGGGCCCCCCATACAGCACACACGTGACTCGCAGCTCGCTCGGCTCCAGCCCGTATGCGCAATAACTCCATACCCAACTTCCACGGAGCCGCACGGCAGAAACCACAGGCTCGTACCCTCGGATAGACGCTAAAATCGACATACACACGTCAATGACGAATACACACGATACACACGACAAAAATCCGATTTAAATTCAGAGATCACCGATCGACCTGGCGCAACCAACTCAACGCGACGACGCCACGCCGCCCCCCGTCCCGGCGCGCACCCTCGTGCCTCCACACAAATCCCAACACCCCAATATACATTCATGCATTCATTCACATATACCGGTGAGTCTCCCAGACGTCACGCGAACACCGGACCGACTCCAACAATGCACCCCCAACTGAAACTCCCAGACAAAACTCCCATGTCTCCCTATGCAACGTATTTGAATCATACCACGTGACTGACAAACCGGCTCGCATTTCATGCGTTTCCTTATATCCGACCAACTTGACACTAACCACGTACAGTACAGCGTCGATTCATGCACACGTGTCCCCTTGTACAATCTTGTTCAACATCTTGTGCAACAATCCCCATTCATTCATATACGTCTCACTTCGTTCAAAGGAAAAAAGGGATTTTGGGACGGGGTGAGTTGGGGTGAGAAGGGTGAGGCAGGGGGGGTGCAGGGGGGGGGTACTCGCTACGCAGGGGGGGTGTTGCCTGAAGCCCCGGGACAGAGCTTAGGGCTTGGAGGGTAGGGGATCGGTATCTACCTAACCCTTCCACAGGTCTTGATTTTCAACGAGCGGCCTCAGTCGCTCGCTGGCTCGCTTACAAAATCCCCTAATCGCCTTGTCCTGCAGTATCCTGCAATTAGTTTGCCTGCTTCCTCAGGCCATCGAGAGGCTGAGGGGCTCCTCTGAGAGGCTCACCCGCCTCACAGCCGCCTCCCTCCACCAACTAAAGATTTTCCAATAAAAATGCTGGGATATTTCTGAGAGGCTCACCCTGCCTTCACAGATTTCTAACCTAACTCCTGAGAGGCTCGCCCGCCTCATCTCAGCTCTCTAACCTAACTCCTGAGAGGCTCGCCCGCCTCATCTCAGCTCTCTAACCTAACTCCTGAGAGGCTCGCCCGCCTCATCTCAGCTCTTCCCTCCGTATGCTAACTGGACCTTATGAAACCAATCTATTCCCTATCCTCGGCGCCCTCTTGGGGCACCTTACTCTCGTCCCATAATGTTACCCTGACGGATCCATAAACAGTCAGTTGCTCCGGAGCCCCAAACGGCTCCTTCTTAAATTTTGTTCAAGGATCAGGCTCGAGCAGGGGACAGGCAAACGGCACCTCTGCGACAGAGTGGGTTCCAATTTAGCCTAAAATCCCAGTCTAAAACAAAATAAACCCAAAACTCACCTCACCCGGACCAATTAAAACCAGCTGGTGTTTTTTCCCACTCACTCGCACCTGGAGCCGCGTCCCGAGTCTGCCCGAGCTAACTCCTGCCTGGCTCGCCATTTGACGGAACGAAGACTTAGGACTCAATACTGAGGGGAACAACTGATATATTTCTTGAATTCGTCAAACACACAAGCTTGTGGAGAGCAAAACACGTCGGACAGAAGCTCACAAAGACCAACGTTCCAACAAGATGCTCTAAAATAATTCGGTCAAGCTTTCACTTTATAAAGGGAATATTGGGGTGTGGTTTTAGCTCTCAAGACAAAGAGAAAGGCAGAGTGGTCTCCTCGGTTCGTCCAAGGTCACTCATGGGTCAAACAACATGTTGACGACTTTCTAGAATCCTGTTTTTTTGGGTTTCAGCGAGGGTGTATAGTCGTAAAAATGCCAACATGAAAGTGATCTAACACAGGCTTTATGGGAGACTGGAAAGATACGGTTTGGTCTCTCACAGAGTGAAGGATTATGCCATCAGGGCCTGGTTTTTACAAAACATATAACTCCTTTATGAGGATATAACAAGTTTCCAAAGGAATATTTTGGCAGTAAGAGAACATGCCATCACAGTAACTTAACTCTTTAACAGGAAATATAATGGTTAAAGTTTTTCATCAAAGCAAACATATAATTTGTTATATTGCTCAAACATCATAAAGCCAAAGGGGGGAGGGGGATCTCAAAGCCCCACATATATATATATATATATATATATATATATATATATATATATATATATATATATATATATATATATATATATATATATATATATAGATAGATATATATATATAGATATATATATATAGATATATAGATATATATATATGTACAGTCACGTGAAAAAGTAAGTACACCCCATGTAAAGTTTTGACTTTTTCAACATATTTCAACATACAGATATTTGATCTTCATTTCAACAATATTGATAGATAAAGGTGATATAATATAACAAATGTCATGAAACATTTACATTTTGTAGTCCATTTTATAATTTAAATAAACATATATGCAAATTTCACATGTGGAAAAAGTAAGTACACCCTTGGCTCGAATAGGTGGTATTGCCCCCTTTGACAGAAACAACCTCAAGTAGGCCTTTCTTATAACTGTCTACCAGTCTCTGACATCGACAGGGAGAAATGTTTGCCCACTCCTCCATGCAGAATTCTTTCAGCTGTGCGATGTTCGAGGGGTTTCTTGCATGTACAGGTCGTTTCAAATCCCCCCACAACATCTCGATGGGATTTATATCCGGGCTTTGACATGGCCATTCCAGAACCCTCCATTTCTTTCTTTGCAGCCATTCCTTGGTGGATTTACTGGTATGTTTAGAGTCATTGTCATGTTGTAAGGTCCACCTTCGGTTGAGCTTCAACTTTCCGAAAGATGGCCTCACATTATCCTCAAGCACCCTCTGGTACAATGAAGAATTCATAGTGGATTCTATGATGGTGAGCTGCCCAGGCCCTGATGCAGCAAAGCTGCCCCAAACCATAATATTTCCACCACCATGCTTTACAGTTGGTATCAGGTTCTTCTGGTTAAATGCTGTCTTTGGTATTTGCCAAACATTTCTTCTGGTACTGTGGCCAAATAGCTCTACCTTTGACTCAACTGTCCAGAGCACATTGTTCCAGAAGTGTTGGTTTTTGCCTCGGTGTTCATTGGCAAACTTTAGTCTTGCAGTGATGTTCTTTCTGGACAGCAAAGGTTTCCTCCTGGCACACCTCCCATGTAGATCAAATTTGTGCAGCCTGTTTCTAGTTGTGGACTCGTGCACTTTGACATCAACAGTGACAAGAACTACCTGTAGGTCCCGTGATGGCATTCTGGGGTTCTCGGAGACTTATTTCAGCATATTGCGGTCTGCTCTCGGGCTGAACTTGCTGGGGCGGCATGGCCTGAACAAGTTGGCAGTTGTTTGGAATCTTCTCCACTTGTAGATGATCTTCCGGACAGTCAAATGATTCATTTCGAATTGTTTGGAGATCTTTTTAAATCCTTTCCCAAACTCGTAGGCATCTATAACCTTCTTTCTGCAGGCCTCAGAGAGCTCTTTTGATCTTGGCATGGTGACGCCACACACTTCAACAACAAAGAGCAAACCAAACTAAATGTCTGAGATTTAAATAAGACAGGTTCCTCCAAGATCCTCTCTAACGATGTTCTAATCATTTGCACCTGAGCTGGTGCACCTGATTCTAATTTTAGGTATTTGAAGTAGTGATAAATGTAGGGGTGTACTTACTTTTTCCACAAGCGAAATTTGCATTTATGTTTATTTAAAATATACAATGGACATCAAAATGTAAATATTTCATGATATTTGTTGTATTATATCATCTTTAAATATCAATATTGTTGAAATGAAGATCAAATAGCTGTATGTTGAAATACGTTGAAAAAGTCATAACTTCACATGGGGTGTATATATATATATATCTATATATATACTAGTATGTATATATGTATACATATATATATATATATATATATATATATATATATATATATATATATATATATATATATATATATATATACATACATACATACATACATACATACAGTTCGTATTAAAAAAAAAAGGTATTCCGAATTCAAGGAGTTAATGCAAAGGTTATTTATTTTGACAATTTACATGTGGTTTACTAATTAAGAGGAGTTCCTCAGCTTTCCATTGATACCTTCCATGCATCATTGCTGTCACACATGACAGAGTACATGTTCATTGAAAATGACAAGTTCAAATCGCATTTTTACAAGTTTGGCTAATCGATGTAAGTCAGGATAATTGGTGCAAAATGAACGTCAGATGTGAACTTTTCTCAGGAATGATTGGCCTTTATGCACCCACGCCTTCAACATGTCCACCTCCCCTTTCAACACAAAGCTCACAGCGGCGGAGCATGCCCTGAACTGCTCATCTCACCATAGCCGGGTCATTGCGCAAAGCATCCACTTCATGTCGAATATGGCCCTGCAATTCATCAAGATCACGGGGAGGAGTTACGAACACCTTGTTCTTTAAATGTCCCCAAAGGAAATAATCACATGGTGTGAGGTCAGGTGATCTCGGCGGCATTTCCACTGCATGGTTGAGGGCGATGACTCATTCTCCAAAGAGTTCCCTCAGGCGATCTCAGACAGCGATAAGACGATGTGCTGGGGCGCCGTCGTGGGCCCACCAGTGATATCTGAAGACACCACGAACCTGTCGCTCAAAGTTCTGCTCCAGCTGCGGTAAAACTTCATCATTGATCATCTGCAGATACCTGTTACCATTGACATTCCTTTGAAAGAAAAATGGTCTGATCACCTGACCACTTCCACAAAGTCCCAACCAAACAGTCCACTTTTGTCGATTCATGTTGGTGTCAAAATTAAATTCTGGGGGTTGTCCTGTCGGTGCATATTCAAGAACATTATGGGTATTGACCTTGCCATCCATGGCGAAAGCAGCTTCGTCGCCGATAACGAGATACCGCAGGAAATTGACATCTGCTTCGCAATGTGCCATCAACTATCCGGCAATCACCAGCCTCCTGGCAAAATCCCCTGGCGTAAGTTGATGCCAGATGTGAATCCGATATGGATGTTGGTCGAGGTCCAGTCTTGTGATTCGGTTGAATATTGCCGAAGGCAATCCCGTCCCATTTCGTCTTGCGCTGGTATCCCTAGGATTCTCCAAAACTTGCTGCCTTACTGCGGCAATGTTCATTTCCGATCGCCCAGTGCGCCTCCTACCAGAATTCCCCTTGTTGCGATTGAGGCTAGTGCCATGCTTTGGTATTTTCTAACATTCGCCCAGATGGTATTGGCTGCTGGAGGCTCCCGTTCTGGGAAACGTTCCCTGAACGTATCACGATGTCGCTGCAAACTTCCAGTTTGGTTCAAGGTTGTAACCACGAAGGTCCACTGTTCAGTTGTAAGTTGAACCATCTTTTCAATGACCCAGACTGTCTCTAAACCCATACAATGTAGGCCCATCTTAAATACCCATCTTAAATAAAGGATGATGCAACTGACGATTACCAGACCAGCTTAACATATATATATATATATATATATATATATATATATATATATATATATATATATATATATATATATTATATATATATATATATATTGCGTATTTAAAAAAGGTAGTCCAAATTCAAGGGGTTAATATGCAAAGGTTATTTAGTTTGACAATTTACATGTGGTTTACTAATTATAAGGAGATCCTCAGCTTTCCATTGATGCCTTTCATGCATCATTGCTGTCACACATGACGGAGTACATGTTCATTGAAAATGACAAGTTCAAATCGCATTTTTACAAGTTCGGCTAATCGGTGCAAGACAGTTTGAAATGGACGCATTACTTGTTGACTGCCAAGTTGATTATGTAAAATTATTAAGCTGGTCTGGTAATCATCGGTTGCATCATCCTTTGTTTAAGACGGGTATTTAAGATGGGCCTACAGTGTATGGGTTTAGAGACAGTCTGAGTCATTGAAAAGATGGTTCAACTTACAACTGAACAGCGGACCTTCGTGGTTACAACCTTGAACCAAACTGGAAGTTTGCAGTGAACTCGTGATGCGTTCAGGGAATGTTTCCCAGAACGGGAGACTCCAGCAGCTAAAACCATCTGGGCAAATGTTAGAAAATACTAAGAGCATAGCACTAGCCTCAACTGCAACAAGGGGAATTCTGGTAGGAGGCACACTGGGCGATCAGAAATGAACATTGCAGCAGTAAGGCAGCAAGTTTTGGAGCATCCTCGGGATACCAGCGCAAGACGAAATGGGACGGGATTGCCTTCGGCAACATTCAACCGAATCACAAGAATGGACCTCCACCAACATCCATATCGGATTCACATCCGGCATCAACTTATGCCAGGGGATTTTGCCAGGAGGCTGGTGCTTGCCGGATGGTTGATAGCATGTTGCGAAGCAGATGTAAATCTCCTGCGGTATCTCGTTATCGGCGACGAAGCTGCTTTCGCCATGGACGGCAAGGTCAATACCCATAATATTCTTGAATATGCACCGTCAAGACAACCCCCAGAATTTAATTTTTACACCAACATGAATCGACAAAACTGGACTGCTTGTTTGGGACTTTGTGGAGTGGTCACGTGATCGGACCATTTTTCTTTCAAAGGAATGGCAATGGTAATAGGTATCTGCAGGGGATCAATGATTAAGTTTTACCACAGTTGGAGGACAACTTTGAGCGTTAGGTTCGTGGTGTCTTCAGATATCTCTGGTGGGCCCAGGACGGCACCCCGGCACATCGTCTTATCGCTGTCCGAGATCGACTGAGGGAACTCTTTGGAGACCGAGTCATCGCCCTCAACCATGCAGTGGAATGGCCGCCAAGACCACCTGACCTCACACCATGTGATTATTTCCTTAGGGGACATTTAAAGAACAAGGTGTTCGTAACTCCTCCCGTGATCTTGACGAATTGCAGGGCCGTATTCGACATGAAGTGGATGCTTTGCGCAATGACCCGGCTATGGTGAGACGAGCAGTTCAGGGCATGCTCCGCCACTGTGAGCTTTGTGTTGAAAGGGGAGGTTTATGTTGAAGGTGTGGGTGCATAAAGGCCAATCATTCCTGAGAAAAGTTCACATCTGACGTGCATTTTGCACCAATTATCCTGACTTGCATCAATTAGCCAAACTTGTAAAAATGCGATTTGAACTTGTCATTTTCAATGAACATGTACTCGGTCATGTGTGACAGCAATGATGCATGGAAGGTATCAATGGAAAGCTGAAGATCTCCTCTTAATTAGTAAACCACATGTAAATTGTCAAAATAAATAACCTTTGCATATTAACCCCTTGAATTTGGATTACCTTTTTTTCATATGCACTGTATATATATTGTTGTGGATTTGAGAATGGTGTTGTGTTTTTTTTTTATCGTTGTAAGTGGAATGAAGTTTGTTGTAAATATCACCCTCCAGTTTGTGTATAAAGGTCAAAGGTCGTCCCCTTAGTTATTCCATATACACTCATGTAGCAAATCATAGATTTCCTTTTTTTAGTAGTTATCTCCTTATTCTGTGTATTAGGTTAAGGTTCTGTCTTCCATTAGTTGACACTGCATTGCATCAAATTGGAACAAGGTAGAATCCCTTTTCAAATTCCCCAAAGCCTCCATTTCCAACCGCATTCCCCTTTATGTCAGCCATTGCCAACTGCATTGGGCGGTTTTCTGCATTCGCCGCTGCTGCTTTGGGACCGTGTTTTTCGCCGCAAGACTCCATTGAGCACGCGGTCAGATCAGAAAAGCAGGGGGGAGGAGCCGTATGAAGGGCGTTGGCCCCCCATCGTCATCAAAGGTGGAGCGAAAGAGCCCGTGCCAGCCAACCGGCACTGCAGTGAGCGACCCAGTAGGCGTGCCCTGGGAGCCCGCGGATTGATCTCGAGGCGCGATACAAAAGCGCGCGCGCAAGCCTTTTGAAAAAGTCGGCAGATGCGTGAGAGAGACGGCAGATGCGTGAGAGAGTTGGCAGTGCACCGGAGCCCAGTCGAGTCCAGTCCAGTTGAGGAGGAGCGGAGAGTCCAGTGGAGCGGCTGACCAAGGAAGCCCCCACAGCAGATGAGTGAGGAGTCCACCGCCCCTGAATCCACCGCAGCTGGGTGGGGTTGAGGTTCTAACGGCAGTTCGACCCGCGGCCGCAAAGCAACGCCGCCGGATGAACGAGAGTGTGGAGAGTCGGCAGATGCGTGAGAGAGACGGCATATGCGTGAGAGAGTTGGCAGTGCACCGAAGCCCAGTCAAGTCCAGTCCAGTTGAGGAGGAGCAGAGAGTCCAGTGGAGCGGCTGACCAAGGAAGCCCCCACAGCAGATGAGTGAGGAGTCCACCGCCGCTGAATCCACCGCAGCTGGGTGGGGTTGAGGTTCTAACGGCAGTTCGACCCGCGGCCGTGAAGCAACACGGCCGGACGAACGAGAGTGTGGAGAGTCGGCGGCTGCTCCCTCCCAGCCCGATCGTCCTCTGGTCCGAGCTGAACCTTCCCTCCTTTCCAGCCACTCGTGCCTGCCTTCATTGCCCATTCATGTGAGTCTGTCTTTGTTTGTTCTGTCCTGGGTTTGTAAGTAAGACTGCCATAGGTAAGCTAGCGTTGCACTGTGTCCTTCTGGTCCATCCCTCTTTCTGTAATTATTTTCTTATTCTTCCTTCTTCCTTGGTTTCTTTGATTGTGTAAATAGTAATTCGTAAATAAATCATATTTGTTCTTCCTACTTTTGCCTTCTTCTTCCTCACATCCGTTCGTCTTTGAGGTTTCCACATTGAAAACCTGTGGCACGATTTTGGCCAACGTTCAAGGATCGGGTTAGTTTCTGTTAATAGTTCGTGCCGTGGTTGCTAAAACCGCTCGGCAATTAACATCTGTCCGCGGTACGAACGGGGCTGCGCACCTGCCTTTCCGGAGGTATCTGTGCAGCGTTAGGGACCCCGTCAGTCAGTCAAAGACGAGGGGATTAATCCCCCCTCAGTAAGGGGAACAGAGGCGACGCTGGGTTCCGTAACAATATATATATTGTTTTGTCGGTTGGGTATGCATATATAGATCCAGGTAGATCTGCATAGATATCATGCTTAGTCTGTCGAATTAGAACAATCTCGATGTAATAAGTTCTGAGATCCCGGTTTGTCTGATCAAGTGTGTACCTGTGATCACATGAGGATGATCCGGTGATAGGTAGATTAGGGACTAAGATAATTCCCCTGGGTGTCAGACCTGTTGATCATTCCTTTGTCCCGTATGGCAGCACATCACACACATTAGCTAGGCCAAATAGTGCACCACATTAATTAAATCCTCCCGCCACCACAAGACTTACAGGAAGAACTGACAGGAAGCCAGTTCGGGGCACCGCCGATGGGGCCGCAGTCAGCCACATCACCAGCTGCCATACCAGGCAAACATCGTGCAAGGCAGGCTGAGGCCACGCCCACTTCACTCGTGATTGGTAAAAAGAGTTTTGATGGGAAGATTGCACCATGGGGTAAGAAGCTGGCGACTGATTGGTGGAAGGAAGGTGGAAGAAAGCGGCAGACTGATTGGCCACCAACCGATGACACCTCGGCCAATCAGTGAGGAAGGCGCGAAAAAGCCACAACAAGCGACGGGCTGATTGAAGGAGAAGTGCCAGTGATGTCAGAAGGCGCGAAAGACCACCAAGAAACGATGCTCTGATTGGGAGAGATAGAGAGTGATGTCAGAAGATGATCAGTAAAACGACTCACTGACCGACATTTTCTCTCTTCGCCTCTGCCTGTCTTCGCCTCCACTTCTCTTTTCCCTTAGCCTCTTGCGTTGGACTGTCCCTTTGCACTTGCCCTCCTCGTTTTGGCTTCCTCCCCGTGTGGACCTCCCTTCTGCCCTTGCTTCTCGTTCCCATTTGGACTTTCGCGTGGTGGATGTTGGAGTGACATTGGGGCGCCGACGATCATCCTCTCCTGGTGTGAGCATATGAGCGAGGCTTGGTGCTACGAGCAAACAGGACCTCGTGTGTGACCGATGAGTGGGCAAGCTAGGCATGCCGCTGAGCAGATGAGACCAGGCGAGCAGTTGGCTTGGGGCCTAGCAAAGCGTGAACGAGGTGGATGGGCACCTGCTTCGCGCCAACATCGGAGCCGGACAGAGCCTAACCGACATCACACATCGAAACCGATACGACGCACCACAGAACACAACATGACGATTCTTTTATTTGAATATTCCTTTGTCCGTGTATTTGAAGTGAGGTGTGGGGATGTCCCGATTTAGAACATTTATCTTTCCTGGCGTTTCATTGTTCTCGGTTCCGTTTAATAAATATTTATTTTTGTACCATCAATTCCGTGTTCGTTCATGATTTAATTTCCACAGGGAGAAGACATCGGACCGTGAAGGTAAGCGGCATTCTTCATTCCATCTCGTGTATGATCCGCCATTGAATTGGGAAACGCCTCAAAGTAATCTTGATTCCATCCGTGGATGCTCTGTCTTAACTGAGAGCCGTCCGCACGACAATATATATATATATATATATATATATATATATATATATATATATATATATATATATATATATATATATATATATATATGTCGAGAACAGAACCATGTTCCACACCTTGAGTTCAAGAGATAACAAGATTTAATGATGAACCAATATCACAGCGCTGTGGAGGGTGTAAGAGTCATACCCTTCACAAATGAACAGCATGGCCACATACACTCCTGAGTTCCTTACAGAAAGAACTTCCTTATATACTTGCAGAGTGTGATAAAAATCTCCGCTAATTTTGGCAAGTTTCAGCAGTATAATACACAATGGGGGAAACGTTGACCAGTACCCCCACCCTTGTCCTATCTTCTTTGGCATGAGCAAAGGGCAAGATGCGGGAGGGAGAAAGAGCACCGTGACATTCTCAAAACTTATCTTCCATGTTGGCTTTTGGTCAAGGACAGACAGACGTGTTTTCACTAGGGGTCTAACAGAGCAAGCAGTTTCACTATCTTTCTACATTTTTTGGCACAGTTGGACAATAAAACATAGTTCAAAACAAGAGGGAACATAGTAAGCTTAATCCTTTTCACAAAGCATCCATTATTAAATGCAAACCACAATTACATAAGGCACAATAAAAGGCATGATCTCGACATTCCCCCATTTGGTCTCTACGAGACTACGTATCACAGAGACCAGGCCACATCGGCTTTATTTGCAAAGCAAAAGAGAATAGTGTTATATGTGGCCACATCGGGCTTTATTGAGTGTTGTATGTGTGTCCTCCAAAGGCATGCCACGCACATAAAGTACCTTGCATGCATGTTTGAAAGGTGTCATGTTGTGCGTGTTTGGAACATGAAGACTCAGAACATGAAAGTCTATTAACGTTTCGGATCCACAACGAAGGCCTCTGGTCCAGATGAGGTTCTGCTCCGCCAGGGGGCCAGCAACCTCCCCTGCGGAACTTGCTCCCCCCACCCTTTGCAGATGTGGTCCTTGCAGATCTTCGAAGTTAATCAACGATCATGCCCATGAGATCTCTCACGTGCTGCTGTTCTGGGGAATACATAATGTTGTCAGTAGCTTGTGTCTCATGTTCCTGGTCAGGGTACAGAGCGTTAAAATCCGAATCACTTGAAGCAAAGAGATCCAAAACATTGAAGCAAAGAGAGGGACTTCCTTTATGTCAAAGTCTCCCATGGACGCCTGGTCGGCTTGCGGGTCTAGGATATCCATGTCGGGTCCCTCGTCTGCCACACCCAGCGTCGCAATCAGATCCATAGTTGGGTCGGAAGGGGGTGTACAGCTGTGAGATTGTAATACATAAGAGGCGTTAGCCAGTACACGCAAGGGGTTTACCACACAAGTATCACAGTCATCACAAACATCAATACAGGCATCAGCCAGTTCCCACAAGGGATTTTCAACACAAGTATCACAGTCATCACAAAAATCAATACAATCTTCTGAAGCGCCGGTCACATCTGCCTTGTTGTAGGACCCATTCAGGTCGACGGCCTCTGTGGTCAAGATCATGGTCTTCCGACGGCGGTTTCTTCATCGTCCATCCTGAAAAATACTTTCTTACACACACCATGGTCAAATTCCTAGCCCCCCGTCCCACCAATTGGCATTTAGTTACCTTATTTCTCAGATGGTTGGCTTATTCATAGCCGCATTTCCTGTGTCGTGTCTGGAAATTCAAATGCCATATTTACTTTCACCAATTTCCGAAAATACCTTCCTTTTAATCATCTTCCCTACATCTAATAATACATGATTTACCAACCATTTCCCCCCCATTTGGTCAATGGAAATAATCGGTATTCTCCCCTTCAAAATTTCACTGTTATCCTATCAATACCTGGACATTTTTTCCTTCTTTCCTAGATACGCGAATTTCACACCAGTATAAACCCACTGGAAAAATTATCTGAAAAATAACGAAATCGTCTCCAAGTTCTCTAGCTAATCTCCATCCGCAATCACCAACTTTACCCTTCTATGCATTTTGCCTTAGGTTTTAGAACCTAGAGTCTACTAAAACAACAACAATTAGCCTCCCAAAGCCATTTCCCTGCAAGAGCGGGGGTTAGCCTTGCGGTCCCCATGACAATTTTCTTCATTTTGCTCTATCACCTCCCTTTGAGCAATAATTCAATTGATGTGATTCCCACATACCTGGTGGAGTTCTGTTCACCTGGTCTGCAGAGCCGTGATCCAATCTTCACCAGCCCCCAATCACCTCCTCGATTGGGGTCATTCTGCATGTAGCAATCTAACACAACGTTTTTAAACTTTACATTCATTGGTCCCCCCCAGTGCAAGCTAACCCCTTGTATCACCTTCTTATCACAAAAACAACAGTCCATGACTAACCACTTTCCTTTATTTCCTGTCTTTTCCATTAACTTTTTACAACCTTTTCCTCTACTTCCTCAACAATTCCTAACAAAGTCACCTATCATTGACAAATAATCCATCTGAGTCGACTTTCCAATCCAATCATCTTTGCACTTTCCACGACCTTCTTCACACTTCCTCCCAAACCTTTCCTTCAGACACAACCCACATGAGTTATGAATACAATTTCCCCTTTCAGGCGCATGTCTAGCCACTCACAAAGTGTCCACAAGACAATGTCACCATATTTCACACTTCAGCTCTCGAGACCACCCAGGGGTCCCTTGAGAGATGCATCCTAATGTTAATCAGCTCTCGAGAGCTCAATTTTGAACAGGGGTAAAACCAGCAACACTCAATTCTGCCAAGCAAGAGGCCAGAGCAGTATCACCCCTCTTCCCTCTGCCCACCATAACTGGCAGACAGACAATGGCGAGCCACAAGCCCCAACCCTACAAGGCTCCAGCTCCCATCCAAAGGACACAAACTCCCTCAGACTGGCATAATCTCTTTGCCAGCTTATGTACGAACCAATATTGCAAACAAATAGTTTTCCAAATAAAACTCAGTTGTCACCCTATTGCACCATATTGGCAGAATTCACTTCAGCTCTCTACCACTCTTGTGTCGAGTGGTGCCCCAAAATGACATTGCACGAACCCTTTCAATACCCGTCTAAACCTACTGCCATTTAACGACGCTTCCCAGATGACGGTTCCCCATACACTATTCTGGCACAAAATTGTTGCATCCCACAGATGCCACGATTATTTGAACAAACTCATTTTCCTAATCCACCTGTTCAATTTTCATTTCAATTTAAAGTTAATCCAATGTCCTCTAATACCTCTCTTAGCATCCCATGCACCTGTTGCAGACACCTGTTTTAGCCTCTGGCCCAATTGCTGCCCAATAAACAAATAATAAAAAGAAAATAACCTGATCTATTTATTGAAATAGACCTAATTCTCATGTTGGTCAATTTTTTCACCCACTGTGACTCTCGCGTCAATCCTGCCATTTCCAATCACATTTCCAGCGAGGATGACGTCACTATTTCACACCTTTCCTCCCTTGAACAGCGGGAGTCCTCCAAGAGATGCATTCCGATGTAAATCACTTCAAAGTACCCGAATAGCCCTACGGACTGCATCACTGAAATAAATCCTGGCTTCAAATCAACTTTCTCAAACTTAACTATGATAAATCTGAAATAATCGCATCATCTTCCTTCGAACTCAGAGCACACCGGCACAGTATGCATCAAACATTGGATTCATATTTCCACAGACCTCCACCACTCTGTTAAATCCTAAACATGCCCAATGGGCAATCCCCTCTGCTCAGGGCTGCAAAATGCTGGATTCTAACCTTCCCAAACACAGCTCTTGTCCGCCAGGCTGCAAATTCAAAGCATTTTCAGTCCCCCTTTTTTTCCCCATACACTAGCCAGTGTAAGCCAGCCAAACATAAACAAAGAGGTTCCAGCGAGCTGTGACCTCCATAACTCTAAACAACTCCACTGGCACTTTTTAAAACAAACTTTCCCAGTCACTTACTAAAATAAAGTGCAGCTCTTGTCCGTAGATATACGTGAACCAAGATTACATGAGACTTGACAACAATAGTACTGCCCCGTGGAGCAAGGCATCAGAGACAACTCCCCTCCACCTTGACTTACCCCAGGTAGAATTTGGCTACCTACAGAGAAAGTACCTGCACAACACATTTACAAACCAATTCGTCCCCTCGTATTAGGGGACATCACAAATGTTCCACCACAATTCACAGCAGGTGACCACCCACCTGCCTTCTGTCGAAGTCCAGTTCAATTTTCTGAGTTTCCATTCACAGACAGACAGACAGACGAACCCCCAACGTACTAACAGGATGGTCTCACAGAGGCCATTCCATTCAAATCTGTAGGCTGCCACGATTCTTCCCGCCAGGACACACCATCATAGTCACCATAGTCACACGACACGTCAGCAGACACAGTGAATGACATTCGACACCATAACTGACACCGCAGACACTGCTCCTCCTTGATCCATATTTGCAGACGCAGTCAGACACACCCAGTCGGACAGACAGACTGGCTCCACATTACAACTGCAAACATCCGAAATGACAACAGCTAACACCAAATATTTATTGTCCCCCTTTCAGGGAAGTCAAATCAACCACCATTAAAGCACAAAACAGAAAACGACCATATACTCAGAGTATACACCATATACTCAGAGTGAGACCCGAAAATCAAGCAGACAGACCGACAATCGAACCTGTCTTTCGACACTGCCGAACGACAAGTCTGCAGACACTGAGGGAGTGACTTTCGACCCCCAATAAACACCGCGGACACCGCTTTGGTCCGCACCTGCAACTCCATCACGCGCCTCCAACTTCTTTTTCGGCACATCGATCAACACAAATGTACCGACGCATCTTATATTCTACACATTGCTATCCCACCTTTCGCCACAGTCCCATCACAAACAATGTATCTCTCGCGGCATGCATGGCGGGAATCACACTCGTATTGCACCAACATGGAATTCGAGCACATTCCATAGTTGCGAAAATATTGTGCTGGACAAGACATTATTATCATCGACTTGCGCTTTCACACGCATGGCAAAATCCACGGATGTACAAAGTCAAAGTGCCCTCTCCATTAATTGATCCACACTGTACCTCGGCACACATCCTCAGATAATTAAATACATGTTTTAATCCAAGCGTGCATCCTCGCACCCGCTCCACCATCACCACACACATACCCCGCATCACATAGGAGTATCAATGAGCCGGACAGCAAATGCCATATGTCTTCGTTCCAAATCGAGGGCAAATTTTCACAATGGCAAACAATTAATATATTGTCCACATTCATCTTGGTCACCCCAACCCTTCCTGGCTCTCCCCAAGAGCTCCGTGTCCGGACAGACAGACAGATAAACAGACCGGGTGAAACCATAACCATCCATCCTTCCGATTGGACTCACGTCAGCATCACATGTCATTCTTGCCTTCATTCAACGCATTCTGCCATCCCAAGTCGGCCAAATACAAGCCCCGGCCATGCCGTTGAATAAACACCCAGTCGGTTGACAGCCTATCATCTTTGACTTTTACTCCCATTCTCCCTTGCTACATCTGGAGAGCCGTTAATGTGGGGATGTAATTGAACACTTGTTTTAAAGCCCTGTCTACACATGCTCTCCATAACATACTCATTATTCCCTGCCAATTTTCCCCAGCAGACTGAGTCCCACATGGCATCTCAAAATCTAAACTGATACCTTTTATTTCTTCCCCAAATTTACTCATCCGGATTGCCCAACGCCCGCAGGCAATTTGGGGAACCCCTTGTCAATCAATGACACACATCAATGACACACACACAATAAACACAAATACACGCTGCAATGACAGATCATTCATTCCCTTATACACACATACCATGTGACTGACACTTCATTTTCCATACAATACAGTATAAATTCATGCACACTCCATATACTTCCTACCTGTGAACTTACCTGGCTCCTTGCTGTGAGCCGATCCATCCCTTGGTTTCTACCTGGATTTCTTTCTTCCTGTGCTTTTGAAGTCTCAGCACTTCTCCTGCCTTTCTCCTATCTGGTACCTGCGCTTTTCTGATTCCAGTTTAATTTATCCTTCTCCAAAAATCACATAAACATTTCCTATTTCCACATATAAGAAATAACCAATATCTCCCTTGAGATACAAAACAAAACGCTTCCAACTCTAGCATCCCAAAGTCTTCCTTGGAAGCATGCTCGACAATGCAGCACTGCTTCCACTCAGCACACAACATACATGTGCTCACTCCAACACATCACTTCAAGCTACCTCATCACTCGCATTGTTCACACACACGAATGCGTCTCCTGCTTGTGCACAGCATGGTCCGCATTCCTGTCTCGATTCTGTCCCACCTCGCTGTTCCCCGCGAGGCAGCTACTCCGTTGCCCCGGCAACCTGCCTGCATGTCTCGGCTCGCGTGTTCACAGCTGGATTCCACACACCTCGTACATTATAATCCTCTCTGTTTTATTTCTCCAGATCTAACCTCATCTTTTGTCCAGAAAGAGCTAATACTTGACCTGCCTATAGCATATTGTCAGAACTCCTTCCTTTGGGTAAAAACTGCACCGGATGTGCATGCCTTAAATCCTGAGACAGGACAAAGAAGGCCTTGAGGGGGGGGGGGTTTATCAGATACACACATCCAGTGCGTAGCTTAACTTAAAATACTCATCGTCCTACCTTCCTTGGGCTAGTCCCTCCAGCGGGTCGAAGATCGGGCCGCCCCCCGATCTGTAATACCCTTCTCTTAACACAGTACTATTACTCCGACATACCTTAATCTCCCTTAAGATATTTAATTAACGTGCACGGAACATTTTCCCGTCCATGCGCCCAGGCGGTCGCTCCCAGCGCACGGCAGCACGACCCCCATTTGCAAGAAGCAGCTCGTGATGCGTACAAGGCGCAAGGAAGCGCCCCGAGGCCATCCACCGAAAAATCCTGCCTTTTAGTTTACCGCGCCGATATTTCCCTAATCCGGTCCTCCCGCGGCGCTAACTCGCGGTCAATGCTTATATAGCGCTTCTAACTTGTCTAACTTATCACCCATGCCAGGGCTTTCCTAAAGGGGTTCTCCCTTCTTAACTTAGCTTAACACTTATCCTGGCCATCCTCCTTGGGTCCCCTCCGTTAGTCCGCAGCCAATACTTTCTCTGGTTACTATCAACCCCATCAACTCCATCTTGTCTCTAGACTGCCCTGCCTGGGAAGTTCTCGGCTTTACCAAGAAGTCCCCCCTTTTTGCTAACTGACCCCCATTTCTTGGTTCATCAATAGACAACTTGTTACCCGAGCCAAATAGGCCTGTACTTACACACCAGATTCCAATTTGTTCGTGATCCAAGCACGGAACGACGAAATGGAAGACAGACAGCCTGAGTGAGTGAACGGAGCTCAATTTGGAAAGACCCCTCAGTATGAAAACTCACGTTAATCGAATCAGTGCTGGCCAGCCTCTCCGCTGAGTCCCCACAGGGTCTGCCTCCCAAATATCGCTCAGAGTCGGATCCCACTACTGACACCAAAATTGTCGAGAACAGAACAATGTTCCACACCTTGAGTTCAAGAGATAACAAGATTTAATGATGAACCAATATCACAGCGCTGTGGAGGGTGTAAGAGTCATACACTTCACAAATGAACAGCATGGCCACATACACTCCTGAGTTCCTTACAGAAAGAACTTCCTTATATACTTGCAGAGTGTGATAAAAATCTCCGCTAATTTTGGCAAGTTTCAGCAGTATAATACACAATGGGGGAAACGTTGACCAGTACCCCCACCCTTGTCCTATCTTCTTTGGCATGAGCAAAGGGCAAGATGCGGGAGGGAGAAAGAGCACCGTGACATTCTCAAAACTTATCTTCCATGTTGGCTTTTGGTCAAGGACAGACAGACGCGTTTTCACTAGGGGTCTAACAGAGCAAGCAGTTTCACTATCTTTCTACATTTTTTGGCACAGTTGGACAATAAAACATAGTTCAAAACAAGAGGGAACATAGTAAGCTTAAACCTTTTCACAAAGCATCCATTATTA